>NC_070578.1:6931915-7116915 GCF_027409825.1 Scomber japonicus
TGTGCTTAAAATGTGAAGAAGGAAGAAAAAAATACACTAATTTGGGGGAAAAGACTTCAGATGAAAATATAATTATGCAATAGTATTAAACCCAAGAAAAAAAGCAGTTCAATCTGCTGTTTAATGCTGTACTTCCACCTGGTTATTATCACCACTCGGACTGGAGCAACAACAGTTTATTCATCTAAACACACACACACGCACACACTCACACACACGCACACACATACAGAGGTTTAAGTCAGTTTCATTCACTCCAGCTACAGAGCAGATCTGCTTTTGATAAATGTTTGATGACTATAATTCTATCCCATAAAATGATGATACGTCAAACTAAAGGAACAAAAACAGACAGTCACCACGTGCTTTTTATTCACAAACTAAATTAATTTAAAATTTTAGCCTTCATTTTCAGCAACAGTATATTTTTACAACATTTCATTTGAGCAAAAAGCTATCCGAGCATTCAGCTTGCTCTCGGTGATCGGCTAAATGATCAGAGCATTTTAAAAAACAATGATTCATATTTTTTCGTTTGAGTCACAGCACGAAAAGGACCACCACCTCTCACATGAATGCACCACAGATGGAAACTCTTTCACTTCAGGGGTGGTTAAGAAACCTCTGAATTTCATGTTGAAATGGAGAATTTGAGTAATTCCAGCACGTCACACAGCTTTGAAACATTAAAGACGGACATTAGACGACAAAAGACAAAATAAAAGGTGTGCATGATTTTATAATAAACAATAATATCCCCTGAATCGGCTGCTTGAGATGACACAATGTAAGCTTTATGTTACATTCCAGCTAACAGTGGGCGGATGCAGAGGCCGTATTAAAAGGTGTTGTTTATGAAACCATTATACACTCTCTTAATTATGAATAGAATTACCCAACCCTGCTTTAAACAAGGTTAATTAGCTTCATTATATTGACATGTTTGATTAGATTCCACTGCTATCCAATGTGTGGGACTATAGGCTGTCATATAAGGTGCTAATAAACGTATAGAGATCATAAAATGTACAGTAAAATGTTTAATAAATTCTACATTCCTCATGAAAACGTGGTCAAATGTGAATCAGCCTGTGTGTGTGTCATTGTGTGAGAGAGTGTACCCGCTCCCTTCTATGTGTATGTGTGTGTGTGTGTGTGTGTGTGTGAGAGTGAGTGAGTATATTTAAATGGGCCACTGCATCTCGACTTAGATCCACCGCGAGTGCAACGTTAACACACATCAAGCATGATTAATCTCTCGCTCTCATCTACAATCAATCACACACACGTTTTGCAGACGTACAAACACACACGCGCGCACACATACACCGCACACACACGCAGAGAAATCACAGAAATCAGCTGCTTTTCCCCCCTTTTTCCTAGGCTACCATCTATCTCCCGTTGGACAGAACCAGATCTGTCTTGATGTTAATATTTACATAAATCATGCTTAGCCTCTTTGGACACCGTGCTGATGATAGGTGTTTCTGAAAAATCAGCGCGGGTGAAAAATCCTCCCACTCTGGGAAAGTGTCATTGAGTAGCTAATAATGACCAGTGTCAACGTCATCAATCTGGAGCTGGCTCATAGGAGGACAACACACACACACACACACACACACACAAACACACACACATCCACAGACATTCATACATACACACGTGATGCTATGTTAACACCATGCAGCTGCTTCACGCTGCCAAACATCCTTTATTTTACATACCATACATAGATGTGAAACAATAGAAGCGTAAGGATAAAAGTCATGTCCAATTTGGAACTGTAAAAAAAATAAATATGAATCCAGGTATAAAACATACAGTATGTTTGATGTTCTAACTTCCTGTGCCATAACAATGATCTGTTTGGTCTAGCCCGGCTTTGAAGCCCGCGGACAAAAGCCCGCCGCTCGCCTCGGCATTGTCCCTTCCCCTGATGTTAGGGAGCACTGACAAAATAAACAATCCCTCGCTCCGAATATGGTGTGTGTGTGTGCACGTATACACCGGGTGAACCTGTGTGATATACATAGAGCCAAATTTTTGAAGATACACACACACACACGCACCCTTCACTAAGAAAACAAACTCTAATGTGTCTAAAAACGCTCATTCCTTGCACACACACACACACACTTTGCCATTTCCGTCCAAAAAATAAAATCCCCCCTCACCTGTGGTTTGGGGGGAAGCAGGAAGGAAACAAGGGAAGGGGTTAAGGAGTAGGGGGGGTAGGGGGGGGGGGCAAATGAGGACGGTGTAAGATCAAGTTGATTACATCCAACTATGCCGCAGACCTAATTGGCGAGCGTGACAGTGTGCGGTGCTTGTCATCTCCAATCATTAGGCCTGTCAGAGATCCATCAGATGCTCGGCTAATTAGGAGAACGCTAATGAAGCTGGCAAAACAACTCCTCTTTTTAGACGGCTGAGTGCGCTCCGTCGCCGGGGCGGGAAGTGTGTGTGGTGGTGGTGGAAAGGGGATGGAGGTGGAGGAGGTGGAGGGAGAGAGTGTGTGGGATCACAGAGAGGATAGAGATAGAAGTAGAGTGTTAAGTAAAATAAATCGTGTTTTTTTTTTTTTTTTTTGGTGTTATTTTTATATACGCTCGGACACTGCGGAGGAGTTTGGAAAGATTCGTGATGCTGTGTTTACGTGGAGCTACATATGGTGTGTTTTGGTGGTGTATATAACTGGTTACGAATGCATGAGAAGAATCAGAATCAGCCAAATTAAAGGAACCTTCACAATAAACACGCTGACCTTTAACCTGATTTTCCGGATTATCTCATTTTAACAAATGTGATGGTTGAATGAATCACTGCAGCTCGGTGTGTACTATACCTGCTGCCTCTGAACTACACAGGAATGCTTTTATTTTCATTCTGGGTGCAGGATAGAGAGAAAAAATAGATTTTTTGCTCTAAAAAAAGAGAAAAAAGAAAGAAATTGAAATTGAAGGTTTAGGTGGGGAGGTGGGGAGGTGGGATGTAGGAGGCTGCTCTACTTCCCCTCCCCTCCCATTCCCAAATTCCTAATCAAGCCCTATCATTTGCCATCCTCCCCATAACTCTTGCCATCACTACGGCGCAATCAATTTGTCATCACTCTTTGTGTGCCATGCAGTTCTTCCCAACCTTATAACTTGCAGCTGTGAGCGAGGGAAGGAGGGGAGACAGAGAGAGAGAGAGAGAGAGAGAGGGAGAGAGAGAGAGAGAGAGAGAATGGGAAATGGAGGGGGAGGAGGAGGAAGAAGAAGAAGAAGAAGAGTAGGAATAAAGAGGGATAAAAAGAGAGAGAGAGAGAAAGAGAGAGAGAAAAAAAAGAAAAAAGGAAGTTGCCAATAGTCTAAAGTGAAACTCCTCCTTCGGCTGCCTCGTGTTTTTTCTTTTTTTTTTCTTTCTCCTCGTCCGCTTATCAAAGAAATAAATGCCTCATTTTCTCTCTCTCTCCGGCTCTCACTCCGGCACACTCACTCAGTCATTCCGGCTGAATAAAAAGGCTTTCAGTCATCCCACTACGCATCTATCCATCCATCCATCCATCCATCTATCCGTCCTTCCACCCATTCCTTCGCCCCCACCCATTGTGTCCATTAGGGCTAAAACATTTTGATCAAGTAAGGCCCTGGGCTGAGAATACATAGCTCTCTCACTCTCTCTCTCTCTTTCTATCTGTGTGTGTGTGTGTGTGGTTGTGTTCGTGTGTGTGTGTGTGTGTGTGTATGTGTGTGTGTGTGTGTGTGTGTGTGTGTGTGTGTGCAAGCCTCTGATTGACCATTAGGGCCATTGATGAATGTGGCTGTCAGAGGGCAGACAATTAAATCAAATATGAAACAAAGTCTCTCTGACGGGCCCTTCTGATGGAGCAAGCCAGTCTTCCGCCTCACGATTAGGCTAATAGTTACATTTTTCATACCACTCTCTGTGTGTGTGTGTGTGTGTGTGTGTGTGTGTGCGTGTGCCCGCCTGTGTGTGAAAAGTATTGCACGCTTGTTTGTATGTACTGTAAAGTCACTGCAGCATGTCTCGTGTGCATGCGCCACTGCACATAAGTAATTATTAGAATGTGTGTGTGTGTGTGTGTGTGTGTGTGTGTGTGTGTGTGTGTGTGTGTGTGTGTGTACTGGTAGGCAATTTTTTGGAGAGTGCACTACCTCCACAGTTCGACAAAGTTGCAAACAACAGAGTGCAAAGGTAATACGGCTTAAAATAAAACATTAAAGGTCACGCATTAATCATCCCTAATTCACTGTAATGAGCGTAATTGGAAATGAGCCGCAATTACTACAAAATAAAAGCTGGGGGAAAAATGCAAAACGAGTGTAATATCATTTGTCGAGTCGGTTCAAAATGTCTGAGTCAGTATAGTAGAAAATTAAAAAATTATTAGTCTCATAAATGATGTGATGAGAACACAGAAACTCTATAAAATAAACGCTTTCAAATCTTTATCCACATTAAGGCTGAGGTGAGGAGGGAGGGAAGCTAATGAATGTGTGGTACAGATAGATAAAAGATGCAATTAAAAGATGCTGTTCGTGGCTACAAAAGTTTGTGACTTCAGCAAAAAAAGGGGGGGGCAGACAAGGGGGGAGGAGGAGGGGGGGGGGCTGCTCTGCTACCTCAGTGGGACTGCGAGGGGAGTGAAGGAAGGAAGGAGGAGAGCCCCGGCGGGTTGATTTATTGACACTTATCGGGAATGAACAGATCAAAGGCTCGGGCCTGGATGACAGGTGATCAATCAGGCGTCAAATCAAAGATGGCAATTGTCCATTAAAGCTCTCTTCCAGTACACTCCCTCCCTGTGAAATAATCTTTAGACTAAGAGAGAAAAGTCCTTTCCCAGAAACTGAGAGAAGGGGGGAAAGAAAATAAGAGGGGGGAAAAAAATGGCATATTTAAGACAAGGTTGCTATGTTAAAGTTGCAAAGTAATAAAAAAAAGAAACACTAAAACTAAACTATAAGAAGAGGTTTATGTGAATAGTTATAAAAAACACACAAATTCCTGTGTAGAATATTATAAAAGCACGATGCTGTGATAGTATCAGTGCTAGGCCATCAAACACACTCTATATCAGAGATATTAAGAGCGATGTTCCACCGAGAACCGAATGAAAGAAAGAAAGAAAACAGAGCGAAAGACAGCAGTGACGTAGAACCAAAGTGGCTAAAAGAGTAAACTTCCTGTGATTTATCGGGGGCGTTTTAAGAGTGGAGCCTGCTTCCCTCAAAAGAAATCAGCGAGCATCAAAGGCCTCCGTGACAGTCAGCTGACCTCCGGGGGCTCCAACAATCCTCTCTAGTATAGATCCTTAATTCCACAGTCAATATCTACAAGCACAAGAAGAGGAGGAGGAGGAAAGGGAGGAGGAGGAGGAGGCGCAGAAGCAGCGAAGAAGGAGTAAAAAAAGAGGTAAAGGGAAAGAGAGAGCAACCTCTGAAAGATCAAGTTCTCTGAGGCGAGGGGGCGAGGGGGGGAGGAAGAAAATGAAGAATGTGAAGGAGGAGAAGGAGGAAGGCTTTTCGCTTTAAAGGCGCTGACTTTCTTCAAGACACGTGCAGCGACACAGGAAAGAAGACCTTTGACCTTTTTATCAAGAGGATAAGACTGTCACACCTGTAAACAACCTTTTTTGTACAAGTATAAAAATCCAGCTGCAACTTATAAGTGAAGTTGTGATTCAATCATTCTCTCAAGTTATCTAGTCATGTTTTTTTTTGTTTATAAAATGTCAGAAAATTGTGAAAAAATCCACAATACAGTTTTCCAGCAGCTGAAGTGACGTCTTAAAAATGTTCAACCTTTTCCTACAAGCAGTTTAAAACCCCAAAATGTGCAATCATATTAAACAATTTCACAACAGTGCCTCAAAATAGGAAGAAAAAAAAAGTATGAGATGTTCGGAATTCTAAAAAAACAAAATCCCTGATGAGGTGGTGGATATTGCTCATCAGCTGATTATCATGGGAATTATTATGACAGATGATGGGATGTGTAATATGGAAGGGCAGGAGTTGGTGTTAAGGCCACTGGAGCTGTGAAACTTGTACACATGTGCTACATGTTCACCCCTTCCTCACAACAAGAGATGCTGTAGCAGTTACATAAACGTTACTGAGGGAAATCTCAATGAAAAGTAACTGAATGAGGGAGGCGGGGAGGTGTGTGTGTGTGTGTGCGTGTGTGTATGTGTGAGAAGGGGGGGGGGCACAAAAACAGAGTGTGAAAGAGAGAGAGAGAGAAAGGGAGAGAGGGAGAGAGGGGTAAATAGCATGCAAACCAAAGCCAGTGCGTACCTGAGGCGCGCCGAGGCGCTTGCTGCTTCCTCCGCGGCATATCGGCTTCGGGGGCCCGGCAGGGAGTTCTTCTATGGCCCCGATGATCCGAGGCTGCCTAGGGGATCCGCGGAGCTTTGATACACAGTTTTCCCCCCTGGGTGCGCTTTCAGGGCTCCCACATAGATCGGGGCGGGTGTGTGTGTGTGTGTGTGTAAGGAGGGAGGAGGGTGGGAGGGGGGTGTGCAGTTTTCGAACACACACACACACTCTCACACACACAATAATAATAATAATTTAAAAAAAAAGAAATCAGAGGAGAAAGAGCCAGTAGATTTCGAAGATAATAATAATAATAAAAAAAGAGAGGTGGGGTAAGGGTGAAGGGGGGGAAGGACCAGCGTGACTCCACCGGTCGGCTGCTCTCTCTTGTCGGTCTGTGGCTCGTTCTCTTGCCCGCTCCGACTTGGATGGACGCAGTGGGAGCAGGAACAGAGTGGCTCCGCGGTAGAAAAACAGAGACTGGAGGTGTATATATATATATCTATATATATATATTTTAAAAGAGCTCCTTGTGCCTCCGTGTGATCCTCTTTACTTGGCGTCGGAGGCTGCAACAGGCAAGCTTGAAGGGGGATAAAGCCAAAAATGATCGCGTCAGTCAAAAGTCCGCAAACAAGGGGACAACACATCAAGAGCTGACACAACTGAAGCCCTGCGCCTCCTCTACGGTTCAACCTCTCCGCCGCTGATAGGCGTCACGTAGCTCCCTCTCTCTCTCTCTGTCTCTCTCTCCCTCTCTCTCCCCCTCTCTCTCTCTCTCCCCGTGTGTGTGCGTCTCTCTTACCCCTTCTCACTCCCCTTTCTGTCATTCACTGCCTTATTCTAGCCCCGTTTATCCCCCCCAAAAAGAAAGCAAGCAGGGAGGGGAGGGGAGGGTAAAAAAAATCCCAAAAAGCTTTTAGGCAACGGCTTGAAAATGTGCGTAATGTCAGTCATATTGCAGATGGATCTAAAAGGAGAAGGAGCAGGCATGCGGACACATGGTAACCTAACAAAAACACGCATATACAGTATCATTCATAAGCAGCACACGAGGGGGGCTGACAGCGCGAGCTTGAACGGAAATGCATACTTACTTTACGGGCTGATCCTCCGCCGAGCTATCCATGAGGCTTCTTCTTCTGCTTCTCCCTCCTCCACCACCAAACACCACCACCTCCACCTCCTCCTCCTGGTTAAATCACGCACAATTCAAAGCCAAAGAGGTGGACCAGCTGAAACGTGCCTGAAACCATATCATAAAAATCCATTCGCCTTCTGGCAAAAGTCCTGTCGGTGGCGAGGAAGGAGAGAAGAGAGAGAGAGAAGGGAGAGAGGAGGAAAAAAAAGCCACATGCAAGCTTTTTTTCTCAGTTTGTTATTCTCAGGAGGAAGAAAAAAAAAGAAAAGGAAGAAGAAGAAGAGGAAGAGGACTGGTCGCACGCTGCCCCTTGGCTCTTGCCTGCGTTATTTAGTCCGAGAGCGCTTTGAAAAATCCGCTGAGGGCAAGTCAGTCAGTCAGTATGGGTGCGTGTGCGCGTGTGCGTGCGGGAGTGTGTGAGAGAGAGAGCGTGCACGTGCCTTGCAACCGCGCGTGTGTGTGTGTGCGTGTGCGTGAATCGATGAGATACGTGCTTGATTGGGTCTCCCTTGTTGTAATAATGTACATGAGGAGGAAGAGGAGGAGGAGGAGGAGGAGGGGACGGGCTCAGGGTGCTCCCATGCATGCAGGCTGGCTGAGTGGAGCGCACGGATCAAGCCCGAGCTCTAGAGCCTACTGCCAAACACTTTCTTGGCCGCTGATGGTACTTTTCTCCCCCCTTTTTTGTGTCTTTACGTGGCCTGATAGGAGCTATTTAAATCAGACACGCAGCGAATCAGACGTGTCTCCCCCCAACAACTGCGCTGCTCTCCTCCCTGCTCTTCAAGTGACCGGAGAGGAGCAAAAAAATCCTCACCTCACCGAAGCCTGTCCCTTTTTCTGATTGGCACTGAGCGGAATAAAAAAAAAAGTACTTTTCTTTTCTTCACAGGTAAGCTCAAAATTACTCCTTCAGTCGAGATGTAGGTTGTTTCAAAAAAATATTTGCTGGAGATGCCGTTGCTCCGTTTTTTCTGGCAGTGTTTGAACCTTTCAGTGAGGAACAAAAGTTTTTTTTGGATTCAACTGAGTTGGTGAAATGGATGAAAGAAAAAAAAATTATGCTCCTGTATTTTTCAGGCAATCCTCAGGGTGGAACGCGTGGCTTCACGGTGGTGAAAACAAAAGGATAAAGGATATCTTGAAGAGAGGAATGGAATAACAAGAGAGGGCAATAAGGGTGAGTTGCCAAAGGCTGTCTTATTCTCTCTCCTCCTGTCTTCCTCTGCGCCAGATGTGGTGCTGCTGCGCCTCGTCTCTCACGCTCGTCAATAGCCGGAGAAACAGCTTTCTTCGTCGGATCCGCCGAGGGAATCGGATCTCCTCAATCTGTCTCCTCGTGCCGCTCCCTGGGTGAACCGGGGGGGAGTCTGTCCGCTCGTGCTCCGTGGACCGGGTTCGGTGAGAGGACTGCTGATTGGTGACTCTCCGCCGATCGAAGATGTTTTCGCCCTAATCTCGCCGCGACTGTGTGCCTCTCCACCACTGCATGCCGTTAGATCCGCCCAAGCATCTGTCCGTCTTTCCATTGGCGCATCCATCAGTGTCACACACACACACATACACACACACACACACACACACACACACACACACACACACAGCTGCCGTGTGCACATTCCTTGCGATACTACAATACCCCCTCCCACCCCACAGTGTACACTCAAACATAACACTCATGCACGCACGTAAACACACACACACACACACGCTCGCACAACACACGCGCGCGCTCGCGGGCGATGGAGGGTTCTCCTCTCTCAGTCTGACTGACACAGTCTGCTTTAAAGCTCGCCAGCGAGCTCCGTGCGTGTTTTTGTTTGGCATTCTCGCTCCCGACTAGGAGTCCGAGTGCTTTCTATGCTTCTCATGAAACCACGGTGTTACTCTCCTTCCCCAAAAAATGATGCTTACAAGAAGGGAGGAAAAAGAGAAAGAAAAACAATGTGCGTAAAATCGCCGACTTTTGAGACATGGACACACTTTTACCTCCACTTGGTAAAACATTTCAAACAGACATTTAATGCCACACTCAGCTGGTTTTTGAGTGGTTTGCGCTTGGGTGAATAATAACTTCAATTCACTGAAAAATAATTACGTTTATAAGAAAAAAAAGACAAGAAACATCTGCTTAATAACAGGGATGTTTACTCACTAATGTTCCCAGGCAAATATAGAAATCTTTTTTTATAGCATTCATATCATTTATTATGTTATTAATTAACTAGAATCAACAAAATATCATCCCAACTTCTATACACCAAATACAAGAACTACATATATTCATTATTTAATATGTCTAAGATGTCTAAAACTATTTCCCCCCTGTCATATTTCTTTTAATATCATTTTTTCCAATTTCTTTTACTGTCATATTTCAGTAGGCCTGCCATGGTTGTTTAATTCTTTTGTGTAGCACATCTGGACAGATATTAGTCTATCGTGTCTTGCTCTTTTTTTAACAAAACAAATCTTAACTTAAAGTGTTTTGAAGCGGTTTTATTAATAGGATACATACATGACCCACGATGCTACCTGTCCAAGAGAGTCTGAGAAAGAGAAAGAGAGAGAAGGAGAGAGGAGGGTGGCTTTGATTTATACGCAGGAGCCAATCATACATATCACACATGTAAAACTTATTATCACAGTATAAGTATTTCACCTTCTTAAAGTCGTATAATTCTATCTCTCTCTTACATATTGGTGAACTGGACTTAGGTTGGAAAACTTCACATCTCATTGTCTTGCCTCATATGTTTGGACAGAATGTATCCAACACGCGCTTTTCTGACTAATTTTTGGCATTTAACTCGCAGCTGACAGCAACAGTATAACCGCGGTAGCTGCAGTAGTTTAGGAGTTGTGTATCCTCGCTGACCATCGATCTTTGAAATCAAAGCTCGACGCCAAAGCATTGTTGAGTCTCGTGTTCATGTAGGACTGGTGAAAGCAGCTGTGTGCATATTCCACACAACAACACAGACAGTAAACGGCTTTTTGCCGAGGCCATTTACAGTTCAATCTCAGTGCTTTATTTATAAAGATAAACGTCAATTTTCATCATTATTTTATGCAGTATGTTTTACTTATGCTGCGATTTCTGCAATCAAATAAAAACGTCTTCAAACAGAAGTTAAAATTATAGTTTTGACTTGAATAATTCTTGTGTATGTTTCAGATTAACGTTAGTTCTCCATAGATTATGAAATTAGGGACGTTCAGTGTGTGTGTGTGTGTGTGTGTGTGTGTGCAAGTGTGTGTGTGTGTGTGTGTGTGTGTGTGTGTGTGTGAAAGAGAGAGAGTGAGTGTTTGAGAGAGAGAGAGAGAGAGAGGGAGACGGAGAGAGAGAGAGTTAGTGAGTGAGTGTGTGTGTATGTGTGTGTGTGTGTGTGTGTGTGTGTGTGTGTGTGTGTGTGTGTGTGTGTGAGAGAGAGAGAGAGAGAGAGAGAGAGCGAGAGAGCGAGAGTTAAAAAAGAGAGAGAGTCAGTCTGAGTATTCATGTCTGCTTGATGATATTAAAACGGTCAAATAAAAAACTTTCCAAAACGCTTTTAAATGTTGTGGAAGCGATGAATTAAAGATGCATTGTGTTTACATCACTGAGGAAAAACGGAGCAGTGTTACAAAAGGTAACTACACATGTTTCTGATGGAGATTTATGCATATATGTGCGTTAAGTATAAAATGCTGCCAAACTCATCTCTGTATTAAACCTTTTAGATGGAGCTTTGTATATTTTTTGGAGGTAGTTTCCTTGGACTAACTCTGTGTTTAGATTAGCCATTTTACACTGTAGATGTTCATTTATTTAAGTATATTCTCATTGGTAAATTATTTATTTAAACTTTATCATTAGTGTGAAGCAGAGAACATAACTTTACGTTGTTTACGCACAGCCGTTTTTACGCATGAATGTTTCTTTATTTAAATTCCGAATTAATGACAACGAAATTGTAATAATTTAAAATAAACAAAACGAACCATTTTCCACGTTTCTAAAGAAAAAAAGTGTTATAATTGTTGCACTGCTCTGTTTATATCAATAAACTAAACTGTTAACTGCTGCAAAACCCAAATAATCCAGACGTTCTTCATTCTAATTTGTTGTCCTGTGCTGTGTGAATAATAGCACAGTGTTTGATTCCCTCACTCATATTAAAACTCATTGCATTGAGCTCAGTCGCCTTTAAGTTGCTCATAACTGTGATATTCAAGTCGCGCTGATGATATGAACACATTTACTTCCTTTTCTCTCCTCTCTGTAAACAATATACGTACATCATGCGGAGGAATAAATCTGTGGTGACACATTAAAATAGTCCGTTGGAATCACAGAGACGCGGACATAAAGGCAGAGTCGTGTGGTGATATTATGACAGCAGCGTGGATGAGTCGTATTTGAGTGTTTTTTTTAGTCCATTTCGAGTCGTGAACTATGTTAAAGGATGTAAGGAAAACGTGTGTGCAAATGATAAAGTTAATAAGAAACAATTATTTTTGCTGATTCCATCGATAATTAATTAGAAGTAATTGAGTTTAAAGCGTAAAAATCAGCGTGAGCTCACACACACACACACACACACACACACACACACACACACACACACATTCACACATACACAAGTCCAGACTCAAACAGGCTTCACTGCCACTCCTTTACTGTGTGAAAACTTCTGTTTTACGCATGAAGGTATAAAGGTCAGTTATTTATTCCAGTGTTAACTTTGTGTCCCGAGTGATTCTCTCTCTCCCTCTCCCTCTCTCTTTCTCTCTGTGTGTGTGGTTAAGGGTTGGGGGTGGTGGTGGTGGGGGCTGTAGCAAGGGAGTCGGGACCTCGCATCTGCCTTCTGCCGCTGCTGTCCTCACGCACAAGTCGGAGCTCCAAAAAGCGCTCTCTCCACTGGGTGAGTCCAAATTGGATCCTGTCGTATTGATATTGTTATTTTTGTAACGGGCAGCAAAGATGAAGCAGAAAAAAAAATTAACATCTGAAGTTACTTGGAGAGCCAATCTACGCGCGCACGCACACAAACGCACACACATTCAGCATCTGTGCTTTTTAAAATGCTATTTTTTTAACCTTAAAAAAAATATTTTGTCATGTAAATGCATCATAAACAAACACACAGGTCTTAGTAATACACTTTTCTCCAAATATGTAAGCATTAAAAGCGCGTTTTAAAGTCCTCGTGCCATATTCTATTAGCTGCAGGGACTTTGTCACAGTCCAGATTAGGCTTTAGTGAATTTCCGCGCCCCCCTCCTCAAAACGCAAATAGGTGCGTTCGGTTCAGTGGAAACAGGAGAGAAGGGGGGGCGGTTAATGCACAACTACTGTGATTTATCTCTGAGCTCCACCACTCCACACCATCCGTGATTCCCTCGTCTCTTCTCCTTCTTTTTTTCTTCTTCTTCTTCTTGTCCTACGATGATCACGTTGGCGGAGAGTCGGCGTGGCGCACCGGCTTCACGGCACACTGGTTTCTAGTAGAGTGGATAAAGAGCCCAGAGGGGAGGGACAGTCCACAGAGCAGCTTGGGATAAACGCAGAGAATTAAAAAAAGAAGAGGAACATATAGTATATCACGCTGTATGTAACTTAAACCCTAAACGTCTCTGTATCCTGATATCTGGTCACAGCGCGATCACAAAGTGGGACAATGACTTCTAAATATATTAAAATGTGATTAAATATGGTGCAGTTTCACACTGGCTTGTGCATAAAGTTTAGAAAAGAAGATTTCACGGGAATACATTTCATTTAAGTAAATAATTTATCTTGAAATGTGTTCATTTTTCATCTAAAACACTTTAAAACATGTTAAAAATATTTTTGATGTATATTTTATGAGAAACATACATCTACAGGAAACAATCAGCTTAAAAAATGTACTCAAGTAAAAGAGAAAGTAGATTTTATTTGGGAAAAAAAAGAAATGATGAAGCTGATTTCAAACTTAAAGCTACAGTTAATGTCAGGCTTTAAAAAAAGAAGACTCCAAGCTTCACACACTACTTTAGTTTGATACTTTGTTTTCCCCCCCCCCCTCCCAAAAATCTGCTTTTTGTCACCATGTTTTTGATTTTCTTCCTCCCAGCCTTAGGCCGTGCCTGTGGCTGTTAGCCAAACCCTGCTTGCCTAGTCCACTTCAATTTGAGACAGACTGTTTTATTATGTAGTGTTAAGGTTTTCGTCGATAACCGAGTGACCTCCAAAAATCTCGCCTTTCCCCCCCTTGAACGCAGAGCGCTGCTGTTCACTAAAAACAGAAAAGGCACCGATTTGCATGGAGAGAGGGGAGGAAGGGGGGAAAAAAGGAGGCCAGGGTGAGACTCTCCTCAAATAACCTTAAAAGTTACCAACTCCCACCAAAAACAAGACAAGGCATTGACAGGGAAAGCTGAAAAAGATAGAGTGGATGCTCCCTCTCTCTCTCCCTTTCTTTCTTTCTCTCTCTCTCTTTCTATCCCTCCCCAGTGTCCTCGCTCCCTCCTGCCTCGTTGGGTGTGCTGCGGAGCTAGCAGGGTTGAGAGGGCAAGTGCTGACCAGCCCTCTTTCTTTCTCTGTCTGCTGTTACTAGGTCACCACACACACACACACACAACCAACAAAGCCCCACGCGCACACACACACACACACACACACACACACACACACCTATCCTTGCGGTCAGTGTTGCCACCAGGGAGAGGGGTAATTTAAGCCCTCCTTGATGTAGCCTATTCATCACTGTCCCGAGGTCCGCACTTCAAAATTAAAGTCTGATCTACAAAGTTAGAGTGAAATGAGATAAAAATTGGCAGAGGTCACAGAGGGCCGGGCCAGTCAAAACACAAAGCTGCGGCTCAGCTGGGCCGGTACGAGGTGCTGCTTTTATTACTTTTCTCTTATTTTCTGTGGGTGGCTGGCGGGGAGTGATTTATGCTTTTAAAAAAGGAATAAGTCAAATTAGAGGAATAACTTGTTGGGGGGAGGGAGGGGAGAGCTGGTGGGTCAGCGGCCATAAACTGGCAGTAAGGACAAGCAGTAACTGATGCTTCATTATCATAGCCTGAAAACGCAGCATGTATTGTATATAACCATCACCATTAAGACAATAGTGCAAATGAGTGCTTTATATGATAGAATAAATGGACACATCTCTGTTCTTCAATGTGATTAAAAGTGAAACGCCCTCAGCTATGATACCAAATAAACAGCTGGATCATATAAAGAAAAGACATGTGAAAGTGTATGACTGCTCTCTATTATAATAATGACAGTCAAATCAAAACATTGGCGCTCCCCGATTGCAATTGTGCTAATTTCATTAAAATCACATCCTGCAAACATTACAAAATAAAATGCGAGTTAAAGGCAGGTATCGTTTTTGTTGTGATGTCTCACAGGTAAAAATGTGGATAGCGACGTCATTACTTGCCATTAAAGGTGAAGTAAAAACAGGCGATTTAGAGCATCTTAAGCTTCTGTAATGTGATGCGTCTAAAAAAAGGAGGGGGGGGGGGTTGATAGTAGCACTAAGAGGATTTGATTGGATCGCTGGGTGCGACTGAGCCGGCGCAGGAGTCTCTCTCTGGAGAACCGCAGCGATCCAGAGCTTGTAGAGGACTTGACTTGCGGGCCTCCAGCAGCAACACCTCCCTCATCCCGTGATGTGAGATCAGGAGGTGGAGAACAGGAGAGAGAGAGAGGGAAAGAGAGAGAGAGAGAGAGAGAGAGAGAGAGAGAGAGAGAGAGAGAGAGGGGGGATGAATAAATTAGGCCACAAGCATGCACTTTTGGAAAACAGAATTTTGGTCGGCGGATATTCAAACACACGCCTCGGACCCCGTGATACCGCCCCGCTTTAGCCACTCCAGCATGACCTTTTAACCGTCTTATAGTGTGATTTGATTGGGTAAATTCAAGTGTATGCGGTTGACTACAGGAGTCGTCACATGCAATTTTTACAGGATGAGAAAAGAGGGTGATTACATTTTTTTAAACATGTGTTTCATGTGTGTCTAACAATAGAAGAGCAATTAACCTGGAGGAACAAAACCTTGGTGAATATGTTTCCTACTTCACTGTAAGTCAGATGCACAATTAGTGTGTGTTTACTTATACAACAAGTCATAAAAGTAAATTCACAGTGATTTTTATTTTTTAGAGGGAGTAGGTATTTTTTTAAGGAAATGTTTGTGTCTAATGTCTGATGCTAGTCTGATGAGTTACACTGTTTATCAGCGTACAGTGTGACGGCGCACCGCTGAGTGAGTCACTACTTCCTCCTTACCCTGTGTACGTGTGTGTGTTTTGTGTGCGTGTGTGTGCGGAAACCATGCTGACAGCTGCAGCTCATTACAGGCACTATTACTGATGGGGACTGCTGGGGGAAATTCCTCCTTCCACAGAGCAAACCACCCTGTTTACCACACATACACACACACAAACACACACACACACACACACACGGGTCTCGCCTATTCATATACCAGAGCTGCAACATCTGTAACTGAAGCAAAAATGAGAAAGAAACATTTACTAAACATTTGCTCCTGAGAGGAAAAATGAAGAAAAAAGGAAGCCAGATTCTAGAAAAGAGGTGATTTGATATATGTGATTGTATTTTTTCCTGCTGCCGGAGAATGAAAGACATCTCTCACCTGTACATGATGTGTGCTCTTTGACATGTAGTACACAGCGAGTTCTGTAGGTGAGAGTACACACAAACACAAACAGACACACACACACACACACACACACACACACACACACACACGTACACACAGCCACAGGGTGAGCAAACTAAAGAGGAGATGAGATCACCGGAGCACTCTAAGCCTTGCTATATTGGCAAACAGCAACGTCTCTCTCTCTCTCTCTCTCTCTCTCCCTCTCTCTCTCTCTTTCTCTCTCTCTCACACACACATACACACACACGCAGCCACGGAGTATACAGTGTCCAGTGACGTTAATGAGAGGGCTGAAAGCCAGACACACATGTGCTAGAGTCATTAGGGAAGACTTCATAGTTACACTTCAGGCCACTACACTCCATTACTGTACTTCATTGGTTACACTGCTGTAAAATAGTGGTTTCTCAAAGTCAGGTCTAGGGACCACCAGGACTCCTTCGTGAGCTCCAGGGAGTTCCTCTTCAAATAAAAAAGAATTTAAAAAAATCTGTTACCTGTTTTCCTTGATCTTATTTGTAAGCAGCACACTATTGCAAGGTAGAATTTTGTACTACCTACTGTACTACTTGTACTACTTTATAGTCTCTACAGATAGTACAGATTAAATAAACAAAGCTTGAAAATAGCACTGTCCTTTTTTCATCAGTTATTTTTCCCTTTTATTATTATTATTATATTTATTATTGGTGGCGGCAGTAGCTGTGGTTGCAACAGCAGCACAATTAGTAGTTTAAATGCTTCTTACAATTAATTAATTAGTGCTTAAATGGGCAGAAGGAGACATGAAAGCAAACCAATAGAAATTGCACATAAACAGCTTTCTACATATTACAGCAAGTGAACATTTAAGTAAGAATTTGAAGTGTTTTAGTTCTTCCAAATTAATAGTTAAAATGCAAGTATAATGTAATCATAAAAAGGAAGTTCACTTGGTCATATTTGCAAAAAATACACTTAGATGACACATCAGAGAAAGGATGAAATGAGATTATTTTTTCTGTTATCAATAAATGCCATTAAAAGACCAAAATCAGCAATTAGCGATGTCAGTGGTTAATCATTAATTATTTAACTGCTGAGAATATTTTTGATGACTTACATATGTAAGTATGTAGGTTAATTTTCATACTAGGGTTGGGTACTGAACTTGCTACTTTTCAATTTCAAATTTCAAATTTCGGTACCTTGAAGAACAGAATGAGCGCAGCCCGGAAATAAGTTTTAAAAACACATATTTACTGACCAAGCATCTCACACAGAGGTTCTGACCAACCTGCAGAAACAAAAAGATGCAGCACCTAGGAGCTAGTTAGTATGACTAGCATTGTTAGCATAGCCATGCCATACTCTGTGTAGCTCATAGACTGTAGAAAGATAAGATGTAGCTCTGGTTTAACAGCACCGTGCTGGACAGGTGACAGGTGTGTTTGCAGTGTTTGTGTGCTCTGGAAGACCTCATGGTGTTGCTATGAAATCTCACAGCTGATGGATTGTTAGCCTAGATGTTACTTTGTTACTAGGCCATCACCCAGTTGGTGTTCCACATGACTGAGACTGATATGCTGCCAATCAGTGTGGTAGAGGGCGAGAGAATAAAAGAGCTAGTTCGGTAACTCAAGTTGGGGAACACGAAGCCATCAAGAGCTACTGTGACTAAATGCATTGAAAACACGTTGAGGTGAAGAAGGATGAGCAAAAAGTCAAGCTAAAGGCAGACAAGCTAGGTCTGCCCATCGACTGCCAGATAACTCTCACAAATGAATGCTACATCACAGCTTTTCTTCAAATTTACCTGACTAGTTACTGATTAATTGTTGTCAGTCTATCGAAACCAAAATTCACAGTGGTATCTTAACTCTGTTACTCCACGTCTCAATACATGAGGGGCAGCTGTGAGTCATGAGGTAGAGCACGTCACTCATTAGCTTTAAATAGTTTTTGGATAATAACGGTGCTTTATGGTACAGAGGAATAAGATATATTAAGCTTAGGCGATACTTGTTGGATCAATTCATTGTTGGTTTTGGTTATTTTAATGGGATATGTCAACATTAAGAAACAATATGATTGCACAAGCCTTATTCTTTAAGAGAAAACCAATTATGTATTTATTTAGTTAACTGATTCAAAACAAAATCATTGTAGAAGGTGAGAACTATCCAGTTGCCTCTCTGTTAGTGCTGCTAAATTGATGCTCTTTACATTTATTTATTTTTTTACAATAATAGTTGTAAGAGTAGTAAAGGAGGCAAAAAGAGAATATGGGAAGAAAGTGAAACTACAATTCCAGGAGGGGAATCAAAGGAGCAGGTGGTAGGCTCTAAGAACTATGACATATTACAAGCTGGAAGTTCACCATCATTCCTGTGCCCAAGAAAACAAGACCAGCCTGCCTGAATGACTATCTTCCAGTGGCACCCACCTCTGTGGTGATTTAGTGCTTTGAATGGCTGTTCAAGGATTACATCTGCTCCTCACTACCCAGCACACTGGACCCACCACAGTTTGTCTCTACCAGCCCAATCAATCAATGGAAGATGCCATAGCACACATCCTCCATACCAGAAATATCTCATCTGGACAAGAAAGGGAACTATGTGAGAATGCTGTTCATTGACTACAGTTCAGTGTTCAACACCACAGTTCCCTCCAGGCTCATCACAAACCTCCAGGACTTGGGAATACATACCTCACTGCTGACCTCCTGATGAGCAGATGCCAGGTGGTGAGGGTAGGTGGACACACATCTTCTGCCCTCATCCTTAGCACCGGAGCACCTCAGGGCTACATTTCGAGCATCCTGATGTGCTTCCTGTACACACACGACTGTGGAGCCACTTTTGACTCCCGCACCATCATCATTTGCAGACGACACACCTGGTGGGCCTGATCACAGATACCAATGAAAAGGCCTGCCTGAAGGTACTAGAGGACCTGACCCACTGGTGTCCAGACAACAACCTAATCCTGAAGAAGTCAGATAGTGGATTTGGTAAGAAGCAGGGAAGGAACTATGGCTCCCTTAATATTAGCAGGTCCTTGGTTGAGAGGGTTGGCAGCTACAAGTACTCTGGCGTCTACATCACTGACTCAGTGGTGAGAAAGGCAAGGCAGAGACTGTTCCACCTGAGAAACTTGAGGATATTCCAAGTAGCCCCTCAAATACTGAGAAATTTCTACTCCTGCACCATTGAGAGTGTCCTGATGGGGAACATCACTACCTGGTACGCAAACAGCACTGAGCAGCACTGCATGGCTTTGGAAAGAGTCTAGGAGAATCACCAAGCACACAGGCTGCAGCAATGACTGAGGGGTTTTCAAGTTGAGTAAGTCTTTTTTTTTGATACTGTACTAATAATTAATTTTGTAATACAGTAAGTCTATAGGTGTTTGTCCAAATGTGGTGTTTACAATTATCATACGGATACACTGAAATAATATCTTTAATCCTAATCCTATTGACAGGGGTACCCACAGACCCCAGGGGTATACTTATTTGTTATATCTCACAGGTGCTTTATTCTGTTATTCCTTTTTTTCTGACTCTGATTAATTTGTTCTTAATGAATTCATATTATTGTTTTCTGTTTCTGTTTTAATTAGTGCTTTTTAAAAATACCAATGTATTGGGGTCTTGGGAGATACCAGTCAAAAACACCCAATTCTGCCTATGTAGTTTTAATAGATGGAACTAGTTCATGTTTGCCATGGGCCCTAATTTAAAGTACTACATACTGTGTTTTTGACAGACAAAAATGCATTAGACACAGATTTTTACACAATATGCAAATTAACTGTAACTTTCTAAAATAATAATGATCTGTTTGGGATTTTTTTTGGTTGACATTACACCATTCTTTCTTTTGGTATTTACATCAAGGTTAATTTGAAGAAAAAAAAATCATGTTGAATACTGATTTGATCTCTATAACTGCTTTTAGGAGGTGTGCAGGATAATAATAAATGCTGGCATCATCAGCATAGAGACAAAGATTGAGCTATTGGTCAGTATTTTTAATTGCAGCTGCAAGGACTTGAAAATCACAAAATAATTCCATCTTCATCTACCAAGATTTATTATAACCACATTCTGTCATAACCTAATAATGCCATACTCTCTCTCTACCCCTTCATGAACAGAAAGAGAGAGATGGTCCTCTCCATGCTGTGATGTATCTGTTGCATTAATCAGCCTCTTAAATTGGAACAGGACGCTTTTATTAATTATATTCAATGTGAAGATGATGGGGCCTCTCCCAACCATACCTCCCTCCTCATTTAGACACACCAATCACTTCCATGAAGAAAGGAAGACAGTAAAAAGAGAGACACAGAGAGAGCATCATTACAAGCAAACGTAAAGAGAAAATTGGAAGATACAACAGGGAATGAAGTGAAGGGATTAAGTCAGGGGTAAAGTACAATCAGAAGTGACACCAGGGTGGATACTGGATGACTACTGGCATTTCTCTCTTTAGAACATATTTACTTGAAGGTAAAATTAGTAAAAACATTCATATGGTGCTACTCCCTCCTGTAGATAATGCATTGGTAGTGTAACAGCATTTTATTCTAAAAAAAAAACAAAAAACAAACCTTATCCAAATATAATGATTTATGTCCAAAATTGTTCTAGTTTGGGAGATGTGAAGATGTGAACACCAGGTGCTTTATGAAGTAGACAGATTGCAATTAGCAGTCACTCAGGCCACTTAGCATTGAACTATAGCAAAAATAATGGTAATGATTCACATAATGGATCTGTATTAAAAGCCCAGAAGAATAAATTAAATAAGAAGACTTTTTTTGTGGAACACTTTTTTGTGGTTCTTTTTCAGTATGTTTTCCTAACTTTAATCTCACACTTGTTTTACATGTTAAATCACTACTGAACCAAATAACCTTTGCATTGTTTTGTCCCATACTAGATAGTGTTTACTCATAAAAGAACCATTTTAAAAAGGCTTGACAGTGTGCAGATGGTTCAGGACCTTTTTTGTAAATCATTTAATTCTACTATTGTAACATCAATTAATCATCACTTGGCTCATTTTGAAACATGAAACAGAACATTTTGCTGCCAATTATGTGAACATCCGGTCTCAGCGGACTATGCAGTAAAACTTTGATGCCATTCTCAAATAGGTTGTCCCACAGTGCTTAAACACCAGCATGCATTTCACATTCATAACCAGTCTAGTTTGAGGATGTGTTTCTTGACATCACCCATGTAGAGTTGTGCACAGGCTTAAAACTGAGACCCAAACCCAACCTGCAACCCTGTCTTTAAGACCCAACCCAACTGAAGCTGAACATTTGAAACCTAAACTTAAGATCTTTATTTCAACCTTTACAGACCATTAGATCATCAAGCTAATGTGATGACTATTTCCTACTGTGTTCCCACTCTGAATTACGAGATGGACTTGCAACCCCATGACACAAATGGACACCGATGAATGTTACAGTCAGAGAGGGAAAAGAAGAAATGTTGTAATAACCTTCCGACCTTCCAGGAGTGAAATCTTACACAACAAAACTGTAGGCCAGGTGTTACGATAACAACCCGTGGCTCATGCTAACCTGCTACCATTAGCAGCAGTATATTGTGATACTGCAGGACATACACAAACATAGCGCTGGGTTACAGAGACACTCAGAAGTCAAAAGCGGTATATTTCAGGATGTATAGCAAGTGCGTGGGAGCCACTCCACACTGAGAGCTCCAGCGGATACAAATCACACGCCGATGCTCTTGTCACGCCAAGCCCAAAGCCACTTCAGCTGCACCCGGTGTTTATCTTACGATGACATTCTCCCTGCTGTTACGCCGAGGCCTCCCCTCCTCCGCGCACCCACTTCTACCCCAGCGCTACCCCCCGTATAAGATACCTAGATGCTAAATGGACGGAGAGACAGATGAACTTAATGGCGGCAGAGAGATACAGAGAGAGTGAAGTGGAGGGAGAGAAAATGAGTACACATTTGTCCTCCATGACAACGCCGATGCTGTCTCAGTTATGAGAGGCCCTGATGTGACACAAGGGATGTTTGATTCTGCATACATATGTTCAGCAGTTTCTATGTGAGGAAAAAGAAGTGTTGATAATGAGGGTCTGCTTTCCTGTATTTGAAATAAAATAAAAGGCTGAATTAATATTACTCATAAGTTACGCCACAGTATTTATAGGTATACATTGAAAGTCAGGTTTTATTGATTGAGGGTGTGAATCTAAAAAACTCTTCAAATGCAACTAATTCAAATCAGCTTGGAGCATTACATTTTTATCAGCGTAATAAGGAAACACTTATACTGTTAACGTGTCTGCAAAATGTTCACTGTCAGTGCATTGCTTTTGTTTTCCTACAGTATCAGCTCCATGGAAACTTAAGCATGATTAACACTGTTATGTTTCGGAAACTGGTTAAGGTTAGGGAGAGACTGTGCTTTTGATTAAATATTGAAAAAGTCAACACTGATGTGAAAGACACATTTTACTTCTTTTTTTTTTAATATTTACCCGAATCCACAATCCTTCCCCCAACCATGTGGCAATTTTATGTTATTGCTTTGTTTTCTTACTCAATGAAGAAAGTGCTACATTTTTTGTACTAAAAACAGGACTGCTTTTGCGTCACAGTCAGGACTGTGACACCAAAAAATCCTGGGATTCACATCCTCAGTCCAGTGTGTGGTTACATTTTTAGGTTGTTTTCAACAGAAGCTCTTTGGTAAAAAGGCTAGTGAAAAATACTGGTTTTGGTTAAATGTTAATTGACTAAACATGTGTCATGTGCCTCAGGGTTAACCCTAACCCTTCAAGACACTTTCAGCTTTTTCAATATTTAACACAGACCATGATCTTTTCCCAAACCTTAACACAGTGTTGTGAGTGTCCAAAAAAGTTGTACCATGCTTTAGTTGTAAGGAGTAGATGATGTTGAAAGACATGAAATATGGGATTCACACTTAGATTGAGATTGAGGAAGTCTTTCCTACAGTATATTAATAGATTATGTTGGCATCTCTAGAATGTGGGGAGCACCTTTTCACAGTACAATATAAGGAAGCCACATTTCCTGGTTGTGTTTCCAAAAAAAAAGAAAAAAAGAATTAATGATTAAAAAAAGCGGGGAAACACCAAATGCCCATGCTACCAAGCCAGTCGTATGCTATTACATGTACTTCATAGTCACTAGATCCCAACCCATTAGAGCACCTATGGGAGATTATGGATTGATGTGTTAGACAGCAACATCATCAAAGCACCAAATGAGGGAATCTTTTTCATCCTAGTTCTTGACACTTGCCTTAAACCTTACTGAGACCCTTTATGTTGAGTTTTTCTTTAATTTGTCACCCATCTTTATTTGTGAAATCAACTACTGAGTGTGTAAACATAATTACAGGAGATAAGAGACATAATAAAATTCCTCCTATCCTGCATGCAATTATGCCGAAAGAGAAACATCTGTCTGTTAAAATAAGCTTTCATGCATGTTAACTGTGTGTGTGTGTATGCCTGTGTGTGTGTATGTGAGTGTGTGTATGTGTGTGTGTGTGCACTGTCCATCCACCCCCCACTGCCCACCCCAAGCATAAATTCACACTGACCTCATGGTGAACCAACATCGCTATGCTTATCCACGCCTCTGCACATACAGTAGATAGGATACTGTGTTAAATATGGGCACCCCAGGGTGCAGTGGCCACAGTTTCTCCCTTACAAACTGGCGGTCAGGTGCCCCTGGGCCGCACTGAGATGCTAGCAGAGTTGACATCCATGTCAGCCAACATGTATGCTGCATGCCCGCCTGAATTAGCGCTCCAGAGCCGTGGCTGAAACAGCCGGCGATCTGCCCCTTACCTTGGGGGGGGGGGGAGGAGGTCAATATGCTCAAATGATTTTCCACTTCTGCAGAGAGGGAGCAGTCGTAGCTTTAGGATATTTTGTGACACGCGGGATTGTTTACTGCCGTGATTTTCTCGATGTGTCCCCGGCACCTCAAACGCTGAGATGTGGATTTTCATTGGATGCCAGCGATGACTGATGGTTGTGGAAATAGAAAGTAGCATCCTCGACAGTAAACAGATGCTGACCAGCAGATCACCATGAGGCCTCCGAGGTTTAGGATTGTCACAGGGATGTATGTTCAGGGAAGGGTCTGAGTATGTATGTGTGCGTGCATGTGTGTGTGTCTGTGTGTGTGTGTGTGTAGTCCATGAGAGTTTGCGAGGGCTTTCTCTCTGAAGTGTCAACCTCCCAGAGAGAGGATCAAGTGCTAAGGAGGACTCAGGAGCTCAGTATGTGTACGTGTGTGTGTATCTGTGTGTGTGTGTGTGTGTGTGTGTGTGTGTGTGTAATATGTGTGTGTGTTCAGCAGCCGCACTTATGGTTTTAGGGATTGAGGAAGTGATATATCCTTTTATCTGTTACTGCGGATGACCACAAGCCTGACCGGAGTCGGCACCGCAAGACTAAATCCACACACTCAAAGGATGGATCAGTGTGTGTGTGTGTGTGTGTGTGTGTGTGTGTGTGTGTGTGTGTGTGTGTGTGGATGTAGGAAGGTGCATTGAAGAGCAGGGCCTTTCTCCTGAGGGGGAAGCGCAGAGTTGAAAGGTCAAACACACATATGGGGGGTCAGTGAGCAGCCTGGCAAGCGGAACAAAAACCTCATACACACAGATACTCACACTGGTCGGTTATTGTGTGAGGCTGTGTGTGTGTGTGTGTGTGTGTGTGTGTGTGTGTGTGTGTGTGTGTGTGTGTGTGTGTGTCTGTGTATGTGTGTGTGTGGCAAATGTAAAGAGACTTAACGATTGAAACCTATAAGAAGAACGGCAATGTTTTTGTGTGTTATATGTGAGTTAGAGGTACTTTTCTTTTCTTCTTGTACTACTCTGTTCAGCCCTCATATGGGCTGGATATCACATATCTGTGTGATCTGCTTTATAGATTACTGTAACACATGTAACCGTAAAATTGGCTTCAACCAGGATGAGGTCAGTTTATTTTTCAGTCAAAAAAAAAGTCTGTTTATTTAGTGATTTTGTGAAAACGATGAAGCAACCAAAATATGGACTCCTCTGGATTTCCACTTTTATTTTGTTATGTATTCTTACACATTCTTAAACTATTTGAATTTTGACATTTCAATGTTTTATGATTTTCGGTGCAATCAAATCACTTATGATGATATTATCATATTGTTGATTATTTTAACAAAATCCTGCCATCCAAATGAATAGTTGTTTTCAACTGTACTGTAAAACTTAATGAAACAGTTTAAGAATGGTAACAAGAGAGCTTCTCATGTCCCTTGCAACTATAGTGGAGAAAACAAAAGTCGTCAGGATTTTGAATAAAAACTTTGATAAATATGCACTAAAACAGTCGTTCTCAACCTATTTTTTCTGTGACCCCTTAATAAAATGTCTTGTAAGCCTTCATAGGGTGCCTGAGTTTGTCTTTGTGAACACTTTATTTTAATAATGGATTTCCTATATTAGACTGCTTCACTTAAATATTGTTTGGGGCCTGAAGAAAAGCATTGTAGTATTTTACAAGAAAAACAAAAATCAAAGGAGGTCTGAAAAAATACAATTACATTTTATTTATTTTTGTCAAAATGACCCCATTTAAAATTTTCCTAAAAGAGAAAGCATATTTGAAGCTGGTTCTGTACTTTAAAAGTCATTATTTGTGAGTTTCTTCTTCTTCTTCTTCTTCTCATTATCATTATTATTATTATTATTATTGTTTTTGTTGTTATTATTATCTGAGGCAATATGCTCAAACAAATAAAATGATGTCCTTCATCTGGTGTTGACCAGGTCAATTAGAACAGAGAAATCCAAGTTCATTTTTTTATTGCCTCCAAACTGCTGGACAGACAGACACACACACACACACACACACACACACACACACACACAGACTCACACCTGTTGGACATGAGGCAGGGTATCTGTGCATGCCCACCAACACCATCTCTGATGACCTTTTACACCATGCAGCCTGGTATAAGATCCTCCTTAGATGGAATTTGTTGATGGTAGAGAAACAAAACTGTGACAATTATGAGTACGCTGCACAGAGGTGGAGAGATCAGTGAGTAGGAGAGCTGTAAACCAGAGATCATACTGGATCCTAACATCACACAGAGGTGTGGAGCACATAGGCAGGCTGACATCCTGTTAGAGCTGCCATGAAAAACTATACAGTAGTCATTTGCAGTCTTCCATAACTCCCATAACTTGCTGTTTTGGCATTGAGTTATCTAAGGCCTTTCTTATCTACTTTAAGTAAAAAAATCTATTATGTTTGCTAATATTACAAAAAAAACAGTTAAATCTTTACATGTCATTTCTTTTTCTATATTGATTTATAATGCCAATTATGCCCAAAATGGACAAAAAGGTAATACCTACATTATAAATTGTCATGTGGATGTGCTTCTATTTGTAGAAAGCTTTAATAAATATAGAAGTCATTATAATGTGTTGAGTTTTTAGCTTGACAACAATAATTTTACTGGCTTAAACTGCATAAGTTGTAGCTCTGCTTAAAAGCATGTGAAGAATAACGTGCACACTGGTCTTACACTACTAATACTGCTCATATAAATAGATACTGTGTTACTAACTGCAGCCAAGTGGAGACCATAGCTCTATTAAACCTCTCTCTCTCGCTCTCTCTTTCCCCCCTCATATCTTTTTTTTCTATTTATAAAACACTATGAGCTCACCCCTCCAACCTAGACCACAGCGACCGAATTTTCATTTACACTGGGGATGAGACGATCCTGTCTGAGGGGGAAAAACAAAGATGTGATTTTACCGCTCTTAACGTCCCGTATGCTGTTTTATGGTGTCGTCAGCGTCAGGCGGCGCTCGTCGTCGAGGGGGCCGAGCTACCTGACAACACGTGGAGGAACGTGTTAAAAGCCAAACCGTGTTTGTCGTCGTGTTTTCGCAGCCACGATCTAAACTACAACAAGAGTCGGTGTTACTACGAGGACGAAAGGACCATTCAGATTGCTGCTCAGCCAATCGTAATCTCACCTCTCTTTTGTCTCTGCTTCTTCTTTCTTTCTTTCTTTGTTTCTGCAGGTCGAAGCGGAGATTTGCGAGATGTTGTTGACCTCAGCTGTAGCCAACAACCTGCTAGGGTATGAGACACACACACACACACACACACACACACATTTGCACTCCACAACAGCCATCAGATTGTCCAACAGAGACATAAATGAACATCTTCACATTCACGCACACACCGATTCCGATTCCTTTACATCACACGTCAGATCACCCCAGATTCACACACTCACACACTTTCTCTCTATCTCTCTCTCTCACACACACACACACACACACACACACACACACACACACAATACATCACACATCAGTTATGTCTTTTAGGCTGAAGGAAATGGGAGGGTGGGGGGGGTGGGGGGGCATGTTGGCAGCAGGAGGGGTTGACAGGGGAGAAGAGGAAGTACACAGGAAGTACATTAGTTATCACTCCCATGTCTTCTCCACCTTTTCACTTCTTATCACCGCCCGTCGTCTCAGACCCAGGCGGAGCTGCTTCTCCTACTCATCCCGTCCTTTTCCTTTCCTCTTTTTCTGTCTGTCTCTTTCTTTCTCTCTCTCTCTCACACACACACACACACACACAAACACACACACACATACACGCCTCTAAAAATGACTTCCGTGCTCCACTTTAGTGTCGGGCCCTGGGATCTAGATGACACTTGGCAAGCTGCAGAAGCCGCAAGACAACTGGATGAAATATTTAAATGAAAGATGGCAGGGGTAGAAGAGGTGAAGAAAGGAAAGAGAGAGGGGGGGGGTAAAAAGAGGGAGAGAAAGGAATACAGGACAGAGGACGAGGGAAGGAGAGAACAACGATATTGTGAAGGATTTCTTTTCTTGGCAAAGAGAAAGGCCGTGTGACAAGAATTGTAGACGGATTGGCTTTCACCTACGAAATAGCCTGAAGAGATATAAACCAATACAGTATGAGATCACATCGCTTTGTCTTGGACTCATCAGCAAGTCTCAGTATGTGTCAAAGTACTTTGAGCAGTGTGCCAGCTCAGCTGCTTAGACGAAGGCAATGAATCTAAAACATGACCGAGTGAAATTTAACTTTGTTACAGCGATTTCTTGACCTTAGAATTTTAATGTTCTGTCTTGATGGACAAAAATTGAGTGTTCACATGACATTAGTGACAAGTTGTAACATTTAGCATAGGGTTATTTTTAGTGTTATGGCTTTATAGTCTGGAAAAGAAAAGGTTTTATCTCTAAAGCCTTCCTTTCCATTTGTTTAATGTCCACTTTAACTTTCTGTTGCTATTGCTGGCAACAATTAAAGCATAATACACACAAGTAAAATGTCTCAGTTCTGATCAGTTCACATAGCTCACTAGGGCTGGGCAATAAATCAATATTATATCAATATTGTGATATTTTATAGATTTTGGATATTGTGATATGGAATAAGTGTTTTTGTCCTACTTTTAAAGGCAGCATTACAGTAAAAATGTAATTTTCTGAGCTTAAAAGACTGTCCTATTATCCAACTTGATCCACTTACTCATATCCACATTACTGATGATCACTTATCAAGAATCTTATTGTGTAAGTATTTTGTGAAAGCACCAATAGTCATCCCTACAATATTGTCAAAATATCAATATCAAACTATTTGGTCAAAAACATTGTGATATTTGATTCTGCCCATATGACATAGCCCTATAGCTTACTTTGAAATGAGAAAACACAATGCCACCAATATTTGATGCAGTCAACTATGATGTTACGTAGTTCAGATAATGAACCACTTCTCCCAGAACATTGTTGCAATTGCAAATGCTTTGGTATTCACATGATATCTTTCCACACAGAAGTCAAAACATGGACTGGATAAAATGATTGCCGCCTTGTCAAAATTGCATTTCAAGCATGTGATGCTCCTGTAATCTGTATTTAAACTCACCTGTGGCAAGTAACAGGTGCTGGCGATATAGAACACACTTGCAACCAGTTAAGATTGAGAAAAGTTGACTCAATCTTTATGGAACGTATTTATTTTTGGCCATGGTTGTATATATTATTGATATCATTTTGAATAATCAGCTTTTGTTCCATGGTAATAAGTGCATGAGATGGGAAGCCGGACTGTTCTTGTTTATAGTTGATTCATTGAACCTCATTTAATACCATGACAATGACTATTACTTAAAACAAGTGTGGAAAAGGTTTGGTTTGATCATATAGCTTTTTGATATGCATCCATATCAGATCCATATGAAAACTCTGCACAGTGCTTAATGTAACTAAAACCAAATGCAGACCCAATTTGAGTATATACACATTAGAAAACCAATGCATTCCAATCACTATAATGATTATAATAGTAACATGACCAGCTGATCCTGGAGCTGTGTGGCAGAACTGATTTGGTTCTAATTAGTTTAGCTAAGATTTCACTAATTAGTGCCATTATATAAATAGAGGTCGATAAGTCACTCATGGAAGAAAGAGAAAAAAAATGTTCTTTCAGCTATAGCAGCCCTTAACTTAAGACTCTACTTCCTATTGGAAAACCGGTCAGATTTGAGGTAAAATGCACTCACAAGGTGATGACAAGCAGTGAATGCAAACCATGCAAGAAACGACACATCCCATCTTCCAGCGTAGACGGGAAGTTAAAAGACAAATCAATGGGTTAACAAGTCAATGGCTGCGTTTCATTAGTAGTTCCACTTCCTCTCAGCGATTGGCGTGACGTAACAGCATACATCGCACCGGGGCCACTGGGACAGCAGAGGGAAAATGGGCGGAGGATATAAATGGAATGCACCAAGTCTCAATAAGAAGCTCCATCTCTTCTCCTCACCCTTAAACACCATAATATCATAAACACTACTGCATGGTCTGACGTTATTATGTGAAAATGGCATAATTCAGTAACATGGGTAGTACTAAACGCAAATAATGGGGGAAGTTTTAACATTCTAGTGATTCTAGCATTTCAAGATGATTACTCTGCTTATCTGGATATTGTTTCTTACACTTGTAGATAGTTATACTCAGATATTATTTCTGTTTATTCCAATCACAAACATCTGTTCATTCATTTATTTTCACCACATTTGTATTTATCACAAAACTTAACAGTAAAAATCAATAGACATATATGCCAAGGGTTAAAAAAATGAAATAGTGGTTTGCTATTGTGTAAGGTCAAATGTAGCCAAGATAATAAAAAGATTTATGGTCTAAAACTATTATTTTTGTTCTGAACTGCAGACGTCATAAAACCCAAACAGGACATCTTTGTATGAAAATTGAACAGAAATGTTATGAGTATATTGGGCAAATTCTTTCCAACAAAATAACAGCAAACATCTGTTTTAAATACTGTAAATCAGCAGCTCTTTGACATCATTGCGGAAATGATCTCCAATACACAGTGGGTACCGTGCAGAGCTGAGTGACCGTCGTTGATCACTCGCTCCCACGGATCTGGATGGGTCGATCTCCCTTCACTTGAGTTTTTCAGAGGATTGGAACGACACTTGTCATGGCGGCGGGGGCAAAGGGGGGGTTGTGGGGATTCCCTGAGGGCAGGTGCAGAGGGCATGTTGAAACGCTAACGAAACGCAGCCAATAAGGTTCCAACTGCATAACCAATCAGTGCTCAGAATGTACATTTTTAGGACCAATTAAAGTTCACTTCCCTACCATGTTATCCCAGTGGAAAGATGAAGCTGAAAAGATCATGAAGAGATCAATCACAAGTGTTGAACTTTAAAATGAATGATTTCATTTACGATATTGAGAAAGAGTTCATTTATATAATATTTGAATTGACAAGCTGATTTCTATCATTAGCTTATATTTGAAACACTTGAACTTAAATCAGGCTACACAGCTTATACTAATGTTTGTGGTCAATAATTAATGTTACTAATTATGATGGTAACTATTAGTATTTATATTACTATGAACTTATATACTTAAGAGATGACATCAATGCATCTAAGTGCTCCTAACTGAGTCTGTGTCCGCTTCTAACTCATCCAATGCAGCAGACACCAAATGATAATAGTGACTTCATTCAGAGCTCAGACTCTGAGAGTGAAGACCTGAGTCCGTTCAAGCAAAAAGTAGATGCAGAAAATAGAAGAAGAGCATACAGAGGGATCACAGAACAAGGACAAGGCTTTTGTATTGCATCAATTTTAAAGAAACTTTCTATTTTATCTTGTCAGTTCAAATCTTGGTTCATTTCTAGTATCTAAATAAAACATCAAAAACATTTAGCTTAATTGTCTGTCCCAAAATATATCTTATCATAGTTCCTTTTAATAAATATTACATTGATGATGAGTATTAAAACAAAGTCAAGCTAAACTGTCTCTTCTTTTAGGGGGGAATCTTTTCTTTCTGTTCTACCTCAGCAGATACAATAGAGATAAAGTAGCAGAGAATGAGTTTTCTAACAGCATAAAAGAATAACAATAATAATAATAATGTGTTAGGATTGAAGTATCATACATTTAGAGTAGCTGAAAGGTCACTCTTATTTTGACCAAGAAAAAAGAAGGTGAAGGATGTTTAAACGCTTAACCTTAATAACTCTAAACCACTTAGAGTTTTATAATTCCAAAGTTCCAAGGTCCTGTGGAAGGTAAAATATACAATAGGGAAGCACTGTGTGTGTGTGTGTGTGTGTGTGTGTGTGTTTGTCACTGTGTGTGCATAGGCCTTCATGTATATACTGTTCTGTATGTACATGCATGCACTGTAATTCCATGGTTGTGTGTTTAGCAGTATAATGTATTCCTCTCTCAGCAGCATTACTGACATGTGTATGGTTGTCCAGCTTGTAATAGACTGTGTGTATTACAAGTCTGGACTTCAGGCCTGTCTGTCAAAGCAGTGGGTGAGAAATGGGGTAATGCTGTGTATTTAGTGTTGCAAGAAAGCCAGTGGTTAGACACGTGAAGGGGAAAAAATGAATCATATTTCGCCATGTTCTGTAGTGGTCTAATAATTGCGTTTGTCTGGAGTATTTGAGGAAAAAAATAATAAACAACTGCAGATTTTACATGCAATGTGTGTCTTGTCATTTCTATGTTGACTGCAGCAGCTACAGCAGTGTACGTGGTAGCTTCTGTCCAATGTGTGGAGATGTGTGTTCTCTTTTTTATGTAACCATAAAAGCAGCATGAATCACAGAGTACCTACATAAAATGTTAAATTTACTTAAGAAAGAAAAGAAGAGTCACCCATTTAAAATATGTGGTGCACGCTTCAGGTCATACTGACTGAGGTGCATGGTATGTGCACAAGCAAACTGAAGAAGGTTTAAGAATGTGTGTGTGTGTGTGTGTGTGTGTGTGTGTGTGTGTGTGTGTGTGCTTTACAAGAATACCAACAGTTTCCGGTTATTGTAGCAAAAAAGAGGAGAAAAAAAAAATCATGTTCTTCATTATCCTCCAGAACAGATTCTGCATGCAGCAATGAAAATGCTAATGTATTGCCATCCAGTAGTTCAGAGTAAAGTATTACTTCAAATAAACATTCTGTTTCCCAGCGCCGGGCTTTGTGAATAAATGGAACAGAGAAGCAACAGAGGGGTTTTCTACTGCGCTGATTGGGTGCAGATGTGAGCTCCAGTCTGGGTTTGGTTAAGTCCCGCTGCCAGGAATATTCGCTACAATTCAATAAATAGAGCTGTTAGGAGCGAGGCATTTCCTTGTCACCATGTCAAGGTTTCAGAGCGGATGTTTCACATCGGGTGTTTTCACTCAGCCTATACTGTATCTAAAGCTTAGTCTATACACACAGCTTCAATATAAAACACTGAATGGTGCTATTGAAAAGCTGCAGAATAGATTAAATGATGAATTTAAAGTCAAATACAGATTTATAGAATGTTTATTAGGTTTCAACTGACATGGGGTTTCCAGTAGTGACACACACACATACACATTTTTGGACATTTTTTATTATATATTTTCTTTGACAGTATTTATGCAAATAATTAAAAGGTAATGAAATGTCATGTTATAGTACAGTATTGGATTGTTATTGCTAATGCACAAAAGTGTAAGAAGCATTTTAATATTGTAGCTGGAATGTTAACAACTGTGTGTATTGCTGGGTAGTTTAATACATAATGGTGCATCATATTTAATATTTAACATTATGTTGTCAATCTGAAATCTTAATCTGCAATAGAAGTATAAATAAATGTTTAGCCTTATAAATGTCAGGTGGGATGAGGAATTGTCTTATCTACTGTAGCTTAGGTTACACCTCATTTGTACATCACTTTGAGCAAAAGCTTCTGCCAAATAAATAAAAGAATACAATGTGGTGGAGTAAAAAGTACATTTATCACCTCATAAATACAGTACAGCAGAAGTAGAGAGTTGCAGAAAATAGAAATACTAAAGTATCTCAAAATTGCACTGAAGAACGACACTGGAGTAAATATAGTTAGTTACCTTCCACCACTGCTAAAAGTCAAGATAATCCACAACACCAACACAAAGGCAACTCTGTGATTTCTAAATTAAAAATGAATGTACAAATAAAATAAAATGCTGTACATTTGGTGGACATCATCGGGTGACTTCAGCGTTCCTATCAGCCTCGAAAGAAAAAAAAAGATATAACAGGCACATTCAGCACACACTCCTCTCATTTCGCCTATTGCTCCTTCATAGCTCCCTTTCGCTAATCTGCCTTTGCTTTTCCACTCCTCTCCTCTCTCCTCCTGCCCCTCTCTCTCTTTTCTCCTCCCCTGTGCCCATCCGCGAGGCGATCAAATCATCGTATGGAGAAATCCTAGGTGATCCAAGAGGGCCAGGCAGAAAGGTCACGGAGAGAGTCCGTAAAATGGATGAAGCCTAATGATTAGCTCAACCTTTACCTAATCAATAATCATTTATCCAACAATATCACCGGCAACCATAGCCCCATTTGCCATTAACCTCAGCGGTGAGGAGAGAGGCAGTATTGTTTCCTCTGGCAGCTTTATAGCACTCAGATGAGTGGTAGGGGGCCGGGATGGAAGCTTAAGGTTGGATCTCGATGGCTCAGATCCTATTAAAGGACTGTAGGTATTTTAGTGTAGCAGTGTCATATAATTACCCTTTTGAATGATTGACTGTGACACAGCCAGGCTGTTGAAACTGTAGAAAAGAACAGTATTTTACTAAAGGATATGATGATTAAAAAAAGGTGTGTTACACAGATAATAATTTAAAAAGTGCTCATTGAAATTATATTAGAAATATTTAAAAAAGACCAAAAGATAAATCTGTTGTTGTCAAACAAAAATTTAAACCAGGATGATTTTTTTTCCCATTGGGATTTCAAATTTTGCTTCTTTTCTGCAGTCCACAGGAAACCCAATAATTATCTGCATATGTTTCATTTTTTGCCGTTTTTAGAATTATATGAGCTAAAAACAAAAAAAGAGAGACATCCTCTAAACACTCCCTCTTTCTCTAGCTCTCATACACACACACACACACACACACACACACACACAAACACACAGCCAAACGTAACCTTTTCATAACCCTAACCTTAACTTAAAACTTTAATGATTAACATGAAGAGTTGACTTGCTTTTATGTCCCCATAAGGGAGGCGAGTCCCCACATGACTGCGTAAACAGGTTTGTCCCCACAACACAAGGAATACCTGCACCCCACACACACACACACAGAAATGCAGCAGCGCCTGTCTCCTCTGTGTCTCTCCATGATGCCATCTTCATCATAACCTCTCCCTCTTTATTGCCTTTAATGACTCCCCCTCTCCTTTCATTAATTCTTTATCGATTCCGCCTGACGTTGCCTGAATTATTTTCCAATTACAGCAAATAAAAGAAAAGGAAAAATCCATTGCAAATACATGCCTGCATGTGTGTGCATGTGTGTGTGTGTGTGTGAGAGAGAGAGAGAGAGAGAGAGAGAGAGAGAGAGTGTGTGTGTGCGCCAACATTTAACATTCATCTGTATGAAAATATACAATACTATAAATATCTATGTGCGCTTTTGGAGCATTGGTATCATTTGGTGCATGGACTGTGGAGGTTTCTAAGCTTGTATTTTTTTGTGGTCAAACACACACATTCACACACTCACACATGCACACACACACACACACACACACAGATGAGGCGGAATGCGAAAGTGACGGCACAGAAAGAGTGGTAAAGGTCACAGGAAGCTAATGGCTCCAGCTATCTTACATGGAATAAGTTCAGACACTTTGGGCTGGTTTGTGTGCGTGTCACAGAGGAGTAGGGGGGGGTACCAGACGTGAGCAGGAAAACAACACACAAACACACACACACACACACACACACACACACCAGCATGCTGTGTATTCACAAGGGGCAAACACACTCCCAGATATGTATTACGCATAAAAGTGTTTGCGCGCCAGCATAAACTACTAGAATCCTTTAATATGCTGTTTTGAGAACATGAATGATGCTCCCCGATACCAGATAGATCCAGTCGCACAATTAGCCTCAGAGGTCCATCACATGGCTATAGTTAATACCCACAGGTCATTAATTACAACAATTATTCACCCTCATATCGCAGACACATATCGACTCTTGTTTTGGCTTTTTTTTTTTTTTTACGCCTTGGCCCGGTCGTCTGTTGATGCACCCAAAAGGTTCAATGGAAAAAATAAAACGAGTGTATTAAGCATGTGCGTGTTTTTATTTATTTATTTAATTTGTTTTTTTTGTGAGAGCGCTGGGGATGGAAATAGATTTTCACCTGCACGAGAATCTTCAATTGTTTATCATGTGCTATACTGTGTGCAGCCGCTCCTCTGTTGTCCAATTAGATCATATTAGTCTGAGGCGGTGTCAGAGAAAGTGATGGTTAATGATGTAAAACATGATTCACATGAGCCTGATACAAACGCTCGAGTATATACGTGAGAGGTTATTTCTTTATTTATTTTGGTTGTCCCATCAGTCACATTTGTAGTTTTTTTTCTTTCTCTCGTGTCTTAAAAATGAACAGCGGGGAGGAAATGAAATTAACTTCTATTACGCACTTACCTGAGAAGTGTTTTGTTGTTCAGTTGTTTCCTTTGTTTTTATAAATGAGAGCCATGTGTTACTGGCTTTCCTATATATATGTGTCTTAACTCCAACTTTTAAGTGTGCGTGTGCTTGTATTTACAGTACGAGAGTCGCTGTGCATGCCCTCCCTTTTCTGAGTGTGCTTAAATGTGTTCCTGAGTGTGTGTGTGTGTGTGTGTGTGTGTGTGTGTGTATATGTGTTTCTCCTGACCTCTCCTGCCCTCTCTCTCCCATCCCTCCTTTGAGAGTGCGTGTGATATACAGAGCTCTAATTGTCAGGTCTGGCCCCTACATTCCTCGCCTCGACCAGCCTACCAACACTGTGTCACTTTAACAACCGCGAATTATCACCGCGATGGAGATCTCGGCTTCACAGTGGCTCTATGAGAATATAGATACATTTCCTTCAATAAATTACCACCATACAACCTCACACACACACACACACACATACACACATACACACAACTTACTACCTGTCTGCAAACCCCCTCCTCCTCCTCCTCTCCCTCACATTCACTGCTTCTTTGACTGACATTTTTACCACGACATTATAGCGTCTGCCTCAAGATGGGAAGAGTCGCCGCTGCACCAAATGTAGCTAAAGTATCCGCCTAAGAGGGGGATGAGATGAATCTAGCCCCCTCTGTGTCATTTGACCAGGGTTATTGATTCTCACAGAGCCGAGCGGGATCTTAGGAGTGGGTTTCCCATAAAGTCGGCGGCCGAAGTGACTGCAGACAGGGGGGAAAGAGGACAGGGCATAAAGAGGAAGATAATATACATGTCTGGTGACTGGGGATCGTTTCTTCTAATAACATCTGTTCTTACTTAATCTCTGCTCAGGCTACAAGCTGCTTCATCTTCCACAAATGCATCGGATCCTTTTTTTTAAATGTGTGTGTGTGTGTGTGTGTGTGTGTGTGTGTAGTTGGAGAGTATCCGAAGAGGATGTGTTTCATGCACTACATTTATTCCTTTCTGGCTGTGAAATGAAATTTGCTGTTGAGACAATAAAGTCTGAGTGAAACCAAAGTTGGATCCCTTTTTTTTTCTTTTTTCTTCCTCTCTAAAAGTATTGTCTGTCACACTTAGCATCCAGCAGGCTAAATTTCACTTCAAACCCCCCCCCACCCCCCTCCAAAAATGTTTACTGAAGTATGTAAAAATGGTGAACAAAGTCATTATCAAACTGGACCATTAGATCTCAGCTTACCATGTGGTTCGTTTTTATATCAGCGCTAAACAAAAATAATTCCAACCACCCAATCGGATGCAGCCTAAGTAGTTCAGCATGGTCATGCGAAGCGAGGCAGTCATCTTCTCCAGTGGACGGGATGCCACGTAAGTGTTTCAGTCTGTCTTTATAGAAGTCCAGGCCAGCTCCGCTACAGGCTCAGCCAGGACCGGGGGTTTGGCGTAATGAAAGGCAGATTGAAAAAGGCTCTTGATTGATTTCCTACATCTTGATTTGATATCCTGAATTAATTATTTGAACTTGAATAATATATGAAGGAAAAATAAATGTAGAACACTCAGGGGAAACAAGGCTTCATTGCTGCTGCCGCCGCTGCTGCTTGCAGCTGATGCACAGATACTGTATCTGTTGGTCAATCTTATCCCCGGTTACTCTAGAGAAAAAAAAAAGTGTGTGGGGTGTGTGGCCAGCTGTGGTGCATGTGCGTGTTGCAGTGTCGTTTGTGTGTGACAAGGGAAGGAAAATGAGGGTTTAGGAGGTTGACTCCTCACAACTGTAGCGCCAGTCAATTTTCACAACACGCCTGCAGATTGTTCACATAGACGGGTGTCAACTAAATAATGAAAAACCTTGATGGAAAGCAGTTAATCTGATTTATAGACATTGAGTAATCATAAAGCTACATTTGGAACCTGAACCTTGTGGGGGGAGGTGTAAAATCTGGGAGCAAAAAAAAGGTCAAGACATTTACTTTAGTTTTGGAGCACAAGTTCCATTACCTGTTGGGACTTAACCCTCGAGCAGTGGTTATCAAACTGTGGGGCAGTTCCTTCCTCAGTGAGCATCAAGCCGTAGCAGCTTCCATATAAATCTGATGCACATGGGAACCATAAACAAACACAGCGCTCTGATGCTAGCAAGTTTTACGCCATCAAAATGTTGTCAGATAGTAAAACAATACTTCAAGCTGCACTAATCAGTATTTTATATAGACAATGGATCAAATAACTAAGTGTGATGTAGTGTAGCTTGTAGTGATGGACCCAAAAAGAGTTTCCTCTCAGCTCCATGGAGTGTTTTAGCTGAATTTTGTAGTTTTGGTTCAGTTTCGCTTTTCTTATCCTTGTTTCTAGTGATAACAGGTGGCTGGTTTCAGCAAGCTTTAATAAACCTATTACACACTACCTGCATAGCAGACAGAGAAGGTTAGTGTGCGGTGAACATAGTGGAACATTTAGAAGTAACACAACCACAAGAAAGGTATTTTCGCCAGGAGCTGGTGGAGACCAAAATGGAAGTAAAAGGAGAGTGATTTTTGGACTTACAGAAGCACAAGACAGACAGAAGGTTCTACTCAGAAGGTTCAGAAACAGAATGGACCCTAAAATATAGCTGCAACAACTGATTTGAATGTGAATGTTCATTCTTGATGTTGAAAACAATATTTAAAAGAATCTTACCTAAACTTTGTTTAATTTCAATAATGAAACGCCTGTTACACCGGATAAAAAAAAAGAAGCATAACGTGTGGAATGGGTATCAAATGAAATACTCGATTAACATTAGTTCCACTTTAAGGGTACCTGGGTTAGTAGTGATATTGTAATTTTTTGAATGGTACCCAGCCCTAATATTGGAATGAAGTGGACTCTATTGTGATTGACATTTTTCTGACTTTTTATAAACTAAATGATGACCAATTATCACCGTTTTTGAATAATAATCAGACACTTGATAAAGAAAATATTGGTTGGTGCAGTCATTTTCAATAGTAAACCCATTTATCAGAAATAAAATAAAGGTTTCTCTATGTAGCAAAGTTCTCATTTTGTATAAAACCATCTTAAATCCATCATGCTGTGTGAGTGACACCAGACACCACATCTTTTACTGATAAAACAAGCCATCCAGCTTCCTGTGACAATAAAATATTCTAAACTACAGTATCATCCGCATACACCTCATTTCCTGCCACAGGTGCCGGTGGCCCAGCTCATTTTGTTGTGGCATCAGAGGAAATATTAAAACACTCTTCCTGCTCATCTTCTCCTCTCAGCCAGGAGAAGAAGGATGACGGGAAGGTGAGAGATGCTGAAGGAGGGAGGGAGGGGAAGGGGGGGGGGGCTATCAAGCGGGTTCAATTGGACGACTATACTCTGCCTTCCCTCACTGACACCTATTTTGTTCTCCCTCTTTCGCTGCTGACACCCAGATTATCATAAAAGAAGATGACTGCCACGCAGCCGCTGATTTACAGGGAGCTTGAACCAATCAATCTGAAAAGTTAAGATTAACAGTACAGGCTTCAAGCGCCCTTTTCTCCATCCTCTCCCTGCTCTCTTTTCACCACCTTATTCACGTTCTGTTGTCTCAATTCCCCTCCTCCCTCCCTCCTCTCCCTTCTCCCCTTTCTATCCTTTTTGTTATATTTTAATCTAAGCAAGAAATAAAAGGGGGAGAGGCCTTTAAATTTCATAGCTTCCAGAAAACTCTGGCAAGTATTCATTGTTGTTCCACTTTTTCCCTTTCAACCTCTCGGCGGGAGGCCTCGGCTCATGACATCTTTATATATGACGCCCTGCTCTCGAAATGCCACTGACGCTTTTAGATGAGCTGCACTGTGATCTCGGAATATGAAAACAACCCCTGACAGATTTTTCTTATTGACACACGCTGGAACGGAGATCAGCCGGTGCACCATGCATCCCAAGGCCTCACTCATCCCGCTGCATTAAAAGCACCTACCATGAATATATCCACGACTTAAAAAACAGGCATAATTATTCCCTGGGTATTTTAGGATAATTGTTATAACTTATGATAAATACTATTTTTGTCTTTTTATCTTCCACACAACCTGTTTTACGGCGAGGATCAGCGATGTCATAAAGAACGCGGCGCAGCTCTTAATCATCGGGACAAATACACCATTAACTTTTGAATTCATTTCCTGAATCTGCATCGGCTATGGTAAACTCTTCCTCATTACGGAAGCAGATGCTTTAAAAGCCAGACTGGATGGGATCAAAGGCCAGCGAGGAGAGAGAGAGAGCGACTGGCTCCCTCGCTCGCCGCTTTAGCTCATTTTCATTATCCTCCACTGACTAAAACATCTATCGCATTATGCATTAACAGTTTAAAAGCTCCTCTTTTCTCCGGCCTCTTGAACACCTTTTCTGTATTTAGAGGACGTCATCGTGGCCGCAGCTTGGCGGAGAGCCTCGCGTCAAGTCGATCAAATCATCTCCACTAATGATGACGGCACCGAGAGTGGCTTTGATGGGAGGGAAAAGGAGGAAATCACACACAAAAAAAGGCAAGAGGCGTGTAAGAGCTGCAGACACTGAACACAAGAGTCAGAGTGGAGCTGTGCAGGAATGTGTATATATATATATGTGTGTGTGTGTGTGTGTGTGTGTGTGTGTGTGTGTTGGGCACAGGCCGGAGAGCTGAGGAGGCCGATGGTAATGTATTTTTCTCCAAACAAGAAAGATTGCTGAATCCCTGCCTCCTGGAGCAGGAGGGGGGGCCTGAAGGGGGGAAAAAAGGGACAAGGGTTGGAAGGGGGGGTGTTGTATAGTGATGGCGGGGATTCAGGTATATGGATGGCCTAAGGAGGTTTCCATCATTCATAAAGCGCGGCTGCCGTACGCACCCTGACGCCGAATTGATCTTGCAAAAGAAGCAGGGTGGCAGAGCGACCACTTCATTAGTCTCCTTGAGCTACAAATCACCTGCTAGCGCTGCGGCACTCAGAGGGACCGGTGTTACCCCAACGCTACATTACTAGACTACAGCCTCAACAGTCTAAAGTGACCGGCCATTCATGTAGCCATTATGAGTGAGTTATGTAGCAAAGCGAAAATAGTCTCTATACATCTCACATTACTGCGGGTCATAGTCAACACTCCTACGATAAATATGCGATAAATATGCGAGCTTTAAGTGCGGCATAATCCACAGAGTAAAAAGCTCTGCTGCTAGGAGGCCCATGTTGCTTTTCTGGTATCAGTTTGTGCAACTGCTTCCCCTGCAGATTTTTTTTTTTAAAGTCCTTTGAAAGCAATGTTCAAAGAGGAAACCAGATCATGTCTATGCCACAAAAAAGTGATGTGCAGAACATCCTTTTGATTGCTTTTTTATTATATTTTGTGGTGCACGTCTATCATAAAAGTCACTTAAATCACCTTTCTATTGTCTGTCTGTAAAGAATCTCATGTCATCGTGGTGAGATGTTCTTCACTTCATCACCAAAAGTGAAAAAACAATACATGGGACTTCCATACTTCCACCACAGGTGTCCCTCTGGAGTAAAGTAGGTGATCTGATTAGGTTTTTGGAGTGTACTGAGGCATTATTTTGCATGTTAAGAAGGGAAAATAGTGGAGCAGTTTGCAGCTCAAGTACTTTTTGTTTTAATCAAGCTTTTTGAATAAATTGTGCCTCAAATGGTTAGATTTATCCAATAGAATATGTTGCAAGTGCAAATTAGGCCGCACAGGAGGGCTGGTTTACATGCATGTTTCTGATTTTCAAATATGATTGATTATACTACAAATAGTGCTTGATTTAGTTTATTTGAGCTCTCTGGTATTCAGTATTCTATTATTGGGCTACTACTTTTTTGTTTATACAGTATTGCTATTACTATATTCATTTCTCCCTCACACTAGCAGAAGGGAGACCAAAATTGGACATAACAATATGGTAACAATATATCTACATTACTCAGTATAGCACTAATTAGAATGTGTTTATGCACCTTCCACATATTGAACCTTACTTGAATAATGGCAATCACTTTTTTATGCTCATCTTTTGAAGCCTCATTTTGAAACTCAGCAGACACAATAGATAGAAGAAGCCTTTAATCTAACACAGACTTAACCCTTACATACTGTTCATATTCTATATCCTCCCAGTATGTTCTGCATCAGTTTTGACCTGGTCCAAAAATCCCATAAAAAGTCTCTACCCAATTTTGAACCACAGATCTGTTTAGAAAGCATCAATAGTCGATCTGACTGATCAATAAATGTGTGATTAAACCTTGATCAGAGAATGTATTTTCTAGGTTTTACACCACTCATTTTTAGACTAAAAAACATCTACTATCACATAATATCATGTCCTATTTTACCTAAGACATGAAAATATAACATAGCATAGTCTCCGTGGCAACCTGGTCATAAAATACACAGACATGGCATGTACAGTTTCAAGATTCTCTAAAACCACAGTTTTCCTTGATTTGACCCACTCTGGTGAATCTAAAAGCCATATCAATAGATGTGGGTCAGATTTGACCCAGCTGTTTTTACAGCTGTTAAATGTTTTTAAAAATTGGTCAAACTTGACCCGACAGTATGTAAGGGTTCAACAAAGACTGCTTGCACTGCTTCAATTGGTCTTTGTTCAACATCTACATTGGACATTAGCAACACAACAAAGATTATGCAGAGAAAGATTCACTTGTATCAATGGGTTCTGAAAAGGGGATTGGCAAAGTAGATAATACGTACTTTAAATATTTTTTAAATATCACTGTCCACAGTTGAAACAGCCAACCCACAATTGACCTTTTCTCACTGTGGGTTGTGTCAAAGTCATGGACTACTTTACTTGAGACAAAAATGTCTTATTTTAAGCAGGTAGACCATTGTCTACCTGCTTAGGTAGACATCAACATGAACACTACATTTGGTTGGTCATGTGGTTGACACTGGTGTTTGCGTTCTGAGAGCTTTTGGGGGTTGTAGGTAATGGAAATACAGCACATGTGGTTTTAGAGGTGCTGATAAAAAGTTTTTTTTCGAGGACTCACTGAGTATTTGATTGCAACTCCCCACCTGTCCATATTACTGTCCACAGGAACCATGCCGCATGTTTGTCAGGTGCCAGTGAGATAGCAGGTGGATAACATGGGAGACCACATTGGATCCAGGGACATAGTGGTTCTGTCGTATGCTCACCACTATTTTTTACATTATTTGATGTTTTTTCTGGTGGAACTGATGCATGTAACAATGAACAGCAGCAATGTACTGATGCTTTGTCTGCAGAAGAGGGAACAGAAGCAGGTAATCGAAAATTTCCATTAGCCCTACAACGTTTTCTTTATCAATATACCTTTTCCACTTGAGCCGAGCAAATTACTGACATTTCCCCTGATGTTATTTTACGTGCAAATCCAAAAATCTGCTTTAAAACAGGTGAATTGAAACAAATTTGTTAAAGCAAAGTCCTGACCGGCAGATAAACGCATACCTTCAATCAAGAAACAAATGGCATTGCGGTTCAGCACCGACACTGCCAGGTCACCCCGTACACACAGAGCGGACAGCTAGGCATTCTTCTTTTAGAACAGCAGTTGGAAAGGGTTCATGCATATAGATGTTTTATTTCAAGCTGACTGAAAACAAGCACTTAAGCTTTCATGAGTGGCTTATGGGTGAAAATCATTACCTTGATTAGCTAATGCAGGTCATAGGTGTTACATTAGTATACATGACGGTGAAAACTTATCAGACACTGTTTAAACTGTTCTGACAAAAGGAGGTGGAGGGGGTGGGGGTGGTAGGGGTGCAGAAATAAAAAGAAAAAGCAACCCAGAATTGTTAAAAAAAAAGAGAAAAAAAGAGGGATGCAGGTGGAAAACCATCACTAGCAACTGATGTGGCTCAAATATTGTTATTCCACTAACTATTAAATGACAATAAACAGATGTGCTTGAATGACCCCTAAATGGAAAAATGGTTCTACACTGTAACTTGAAGAAACGCCTGCACACTTACTCCAAGCCACAAAGTTTAATCTGGACAAGGTTTGGATATTCGTCAGGTCAAAGAGTTTCACATACAGGAGCAGTAAAGTAACTTGATATATCAATATAACTGTATTTTCTCTATTTATTATCCAGACTTGTTTCTCTGACTCCCTCTGTAGTGCATTCCTTCACATGGGTGGGGCTGCAGACAGATTTGTACCACCTCTGTTAGTCTCTATGCTGTAGCTGTTTTTCCGCCTTTATTTATTCAGGGAAGTTTCAGTTACATACATTCACACCTGGAAGCTAGATTTGTGCGTTTAGGTTAGGTCAGTAATGTCCAAACTATTCCATAAATGTTCATGTGGCTGCTGGTTTTTATTCCAACCGAGCAGGAGCACACCAGGCTTGACTCATTTAATCAACTGATGGGTCGAATCATGTGTGCTCTTGATTGGTTGGAACAAAAACCTGAAGGGCACATAGCCCTTTATGGAATAGTTTGGACATGCCTGGGTTAGGTTAGCTGAGCCTTGCTCAAGAGACACAGACAGTATACCACAGTGAGCAGGTGCAAAATGAAGGAAAAGAACTCTTACAGTTCACACCGGAACTCACTGGAGTGAGCTATTGGAGTGGATGATCAAGCTGCAGCTACTGCTACCAGGAATGAAACCCCAGGTCTTTATTTTAGTGGATGCAATTTTTATCCCTGCATCTCTAACCTTACTTGGGTCAGTGATGTTTTTTTGTGTCCATGTGATTTGGTCAAATTTAAAGGGGTTAAAAAGTGAAAATACACATGACTAACTTGGACACATTCTTTTTTGTGGACCCAGCATGAAAGTTCTGCTTTTAATCCATTTTGAGAGAATATATCAGAGGATTATGACAAAAATGTCTAGGTGGTGTAACCATAAAACTTTGTACCAAATAATTCAACTTGCTTAAAAACATGAAACATTCTCAATAACTAGTTTGGCATGATCTTACATTATAACTTTTTATATTAAATTAAGCTAATGGAATACAATTGTTCTAAATATTGAATTTAATCCAGGGGATAATGTCAATCAGGAACCATTTCAATACACTTAAATACACTGTAGGTTTTGTGGTTACACCATTTTTAGGAGTATTCAGTTACTTTTGGTAAGAAATGTTATTTCAAATGACATAAAACCAACAAAAATACAAAATGTACATGTTAACAAATGACAACTATGACAACTTTTTAAGATATTTTTGAATTTATAATTTTGCCATCCCTTATTTATCACTGAGGCATTTATGACTTTAACCCTGTCTAACCTAACTCCAATGCATATATGTTGCAAGTACTTGCATATGTTGCAAGTGTAGTATATATTTATTCTACATATGGGACAAATAGTATCACTGTCAGGATGAGGACTTGATGAAATTTTGATTGAAACTATAAGAGGCTGTTATAATTAGGTTTTACCAAAATATGTTGTCTTCCTGTAAGCGTGGAAAAACCTAAGTTTCATTTCAGCTTTCCTCTCTAATTTTCCCTCTCCCTGTCTGTCTTTTTTTGGTCTCTTGGTTTTACTAGTCATGTAGTCAGTTACATAAATTTCACTGGAACATCGGTGACATTAAAACAAATTGCCAAAATCTGGTCTGTAAACACGAACACTATCACTACCTCTCTGATGTCTGACATTCCAGCATCTGGTTTGTATGTGTTGCTAGGGGAAACAACGTCAACTATCAGAATAACAGGGGCGAGATCCATATTTTTTATGTATTTATTTGTTCTGTTTTTTTTTCTTCTTTTAATTCCAATGCCAGAAGGAAAAAAAAATTCACATTTGCTACATGTGTCTTACTTACCCTTCAGTTTGTGTCAGACAGCTTTCAAACAAAAACAATGCTGTGTGCAGGAGCTCTTTTATGAATCTAGCCACTGGCCCACAACATTTCTGTGACGTTTGTGAACATGAATGTCATACTTTCTTAGGACTGCAGATAAAAACATCCCTCATAGCAATGTCCCAGGTTAGAATCTGACTATGTCTATAAAAACCATAGAACTGACTCTGGAGGTCAGTCAGTCAGTCCTTTAATAAAGTAGTGTAGCTTGTCCCGTGGTCTTGTTTTTATTGTGCAGGCACTATAATAGGTGTTTTAGCATCTTATATGTAATTAAAAGCTTTAAAAAATTGATCTCAGTCTTCATTTTTAATTTCAAAAGGTTAACTACTAGACACAAGATATCTCCTGCTTTACTGTCCAGTATATAGGATTTAGTGGCATCTAGCAGTGAGGTAAAAGACTGGAACCCCTAACCTTTACCCTTCCCTTTACAGGATGTAGGAGATCCCAAGGTGACCGTGAAACTTGTGAAAAACATGAAAGGCCCTCTCTAGAGTCAGGGTTTGGTTTGTCCATTCTGGGCTACTGTAGTAACATGGTGGTACAACATGGCAGCCTCTGTGGAAGAGGACCTGCAGTCTGTGTAGATATAAAATGCTCCTTCTAAGATAATAAAAACACAATGATTCTTATTTTTAGGTGATTATACACTAATGAATACGTATGAATGTTATACTCCATTTCTGTCATGTCCACTAAATTCTACACGCTATATCTTTCGGTCCATTTTCAGTTCTTACTGGCCCTCAAGTGGCTCCAAATTAGTTGTGAAGTCACAAATCATGCTTACAGGTACACACCTCAAACTCAGATTTAAGATGAGTATGGAGACATTTTCAACCTTCAGCAGATGGATGAGAAAGCAGCCTTCTAATGTCAAACTGTGCACATATCATTCACACTGTGAAGCTCAAACATCACGGTGTAAGTAACAAGAAGCAAAATACATTTTTTGTGGTTATAGAGTATAGTATATTGGGTTTAGAGTATGGTGTTCAATGGGATTTTTGTTGTAGTCCACCATGATAAAAACCTGAACAGTTATTACATGAGGAGCAATGTGGAAAGTGTAATTCAAGATATAATACATATGTAAATAACTGGCAAATTAATACCAAAGCAATACTGCATATTTCAATTGTGATTCTAAACTAAATGTCAGGTTGCAATAATGGATGACACCTCAAATGACATGTTAGCTTTACAGTCAATTTACAAAGCGTTTTAAATTAGTAGCTGACTTTCATATCAATCTGTTCAACATCACAGCTGAAAACAGAACCATAGCGGGACTTTTACCGCTTTGAATCACACTGCCACACCACATAATTAGTCCAATATTCTCTTTATACTGGCAGGCTCAGAGTAATGATGCCAAGCAGGCAAGAGCGAAGATGGAGCACTCACTAAGGACTTGGTTTGTGATCTCCGAGGAGGCAACTTCACAGAGGCAGGGCAGAGCGAAACAAAGTGCGAAGGCCTTCCATGTACACAAATCTTGTCAATGGTAATTGATCGCTGCTGGTCACCCGCACAGGACCCGGGACGAAATCAAGTGGCTTCTCCATAAAACAATGTCAAATATTGATGATATTTCTCTTCCCTGCCTCTAGAATGAATAGCCTCATCCTCCCTGTAGTTTTGATGAATGTTTGTTATTGCCTTCCCCTCTTGTTGTCTTTCTGTTGTCATTTTCACTGGCTGCTTGCTAGGATGGAGCAGTGGTATTTTCTGCATTTCTTTCTTTCTTTTTTTTTACCACTTCACAGAAACCAAAACCAGTACTGATGTAATATAATTACTGACCTTGCAGGCTAACTTGACATTAATATGAACTGAGATTTAAATGGAAACTTTGTTCCATTTTTCATGATAGATGTGTGTGTGTTTCAAGGGTAAAAACCAAATTTTGAATAACTTGCTGCCATGTCCTTCGTCTTCTCTGTCTTTTAAAGGCTGATATCCTTTTTTTGTTATGACAGTCTTCTCCCTCAAACAAGACACAAAAGACATGGTGCCATGCCACAAACACAGTTTTGCCACCACAGAGGCAAAATAGTTGAGACATTTGACTTGGAAATACACAAAGTAAATTCAATGCCTCTCTCCGGCTCCTCTCTGCCTTTTCTCCTTGTTTCATCTGTCAACATCTCTCTCCCTCTTTCTAAAAAAACAAACTATTCTCCCCCCTTCTTATTGTCTGTTTAAACTTGCATGCCCACTCCCCCCTCCTCCACCACCACCACCACCCACAGCCTTCCACACTCTATTCCCTCAACTGTCAGTGTGAGAGGTCTAAAAGCTCGTCTGGTCCACTGTTTCACATCAGAAACGGTTTGTGTGTTTGTCAGTTCTGGGTCTCTGGAAGAATGAAACGAGGGAGACAGAGACAGATAGAAAAGAGGGGGAAAACAACATATGGAGTTTATGATGAATGTCGGAGGGGACAGGACATGTTTTCTGGGATGGGTGGGGGAGGAGGGGAATTTTGGAAGACACTGAATTTGACATACACAGAGACCAGTAGATGCACACATACACACACACACATCCTGACAGTCCCTGTCTGACTTGTGCAGCTTAACAAATGCATCAGAAGGATAGGCATCAATTATTCAATTCACTTGGTTTGGAAAAGTGTGTATCTCTCTATGTGTGTGTTTGTGCACATTGGGGGGTTGGGGTTGATGGTGGGGAAGGGGGTCAAACAAGTCCCTCAAGGTTAGGCCCATTTGGAAAGCTAAACGGCAGACGGCAGCAATGCTAGCGCAGAACTGGTCCGAGGGGAATTTGGACCTCGGGAACGGAGCAATTTGCACCAAATATTGCAGAGGCGCAGAGGAGGGCTCATGTTGTACTGATCCAGCACCAGGAGAGAACAGGGGAGCGTCTTGTCACTGCCTTCTTTCGCTAAAGCACTGGTGTTGTGTTGGAAATGACTGCCTTGTGTGCTCATTCGCTATTCCAGTAAACACTCATACATAATATACATATTGAGCAGTGTGTTGAGATTTTGGAAAGTCCTCATGTTGTGTCATCACTGACTCTGAAGTGTCATGTGACTGTAATTTTAAGTTCAAACTTGTTAAAGGGGAAGCTATGTATTGTTCTATTGTTCCATTATGGGATGTAGTTCACACATCTCACATTGAGAGTTCAGACACTTACAAGTAAATACAAGTGAAGTGCATTGGCTACAATAAGGAGTCATTTTGGACACAGATCCCAAAAAAACGTCATAGACAACTTAAGAATCTAAACTGCTTGTCAGAAACAGGATCCACACTCACACATGCTATATGTATACATGTACATGTACACAACAAAGACTATGTGCATATGCTTTTTTAATTTTGTTTGAGCTTTTAAATAAATAGAAGCAGTCGAAAATTTGGAGACTCTTCACTAAGACACTTCATTCTAGGAATGCATCTCCAGACTTTTGACTGGTACTGTATAGTGTCTATTTACTTAGGTTTTTTTTAATGCAGGAGAATGGTCTTGTGTAATAAATACATTTCAATCAAGCTGTCTTATCCCATGTTCTCTTCTGTTTTCCTGTTGTGCAGAGCAGTGTGAAGTAAGAGAATACTGCAGTGAATCAACACATAAAAATCAAGTTTAAAACCACTTCCACAAACTTTTGCATTTGAAAAGTATTGCTTAGAATATCCCACATATGAAAAAGATTTAGTGGAATAGTGAAACAGTTTTGAAACAATTATTCTCCATCATTGTTTTAATAGCAGACTCCAACACAGTGTAAGCCACACTGCAATACAACTATCTGTCAGTACAGTATAAATCACAATTTTGCTCTACTGACTGGCACATAAATTACATACATTGTATATAATATATGACTGAATACATACATTGTATGAATAATTGATGCATTGTACTTCCCTGTCATTAGCGCTCAGTAAGCAGGAGTAAAGCTGATCTAAGGATCTGATATTGACTTAAACTTCAAGCACTTCAACCACTTTTTTTAAATCTATCTTTTACTAATATGATGATTTCAAATAACAAAAACACAAAATGCAGTTTTGTGGGTTTGAGCAATGCTGCAAATGAGGCAAAACATGAGAGTTCTTCAGTTCAATGCAATATTATGTAGCACTATACTTATATACACTATAACATCTGCTACATACTGATGGTGTGCTTATAATGCATTTACAATAGCAATAACTTACAATAGAATAACATGACGTGAGCATTTTAATGGTGACCTTCATGTATTAGGTACTATGTAAAATACTATTTTGTAGTTGTTAAATAGCATATATTTAAATAGTTTTTCTAGTTATTCTCTTCTTTGTCACTTAAATGCTGTAGGACCTGACATACAAGTACACAGACACACAGACACACACAGACACACACACACACACACACACACACACAGAGTGATGTCCTGAGACACATGTTGCTATAGGACACAAGCACCATCAGTGGTAGCTAGCTGTCTTGTTTGCGCAGTGTATACTGTAGGTGTATGTGTGAGTGTTTAAGTATATGCATTTATTTATTTGTGTCTGTATGTGTGTGTGTGTGTATGTGTATGTGTCTGAGTGTGTGTGTGTGTATGTTAGAGTGATAACCCGCCAAGGAGACTCAAAAGAGGCAGCTAATGGACTCCAACCGCAGAGTGCTTGTCACACAAACATTTCTGCTGTCACAGCAGTTTATCACACGTAACACAATGAGACACCCACTACACACACACACACACACATACAGACACTCACACACACACACACACACACACACACACACACACGGGTCCCAAAGCAGCCATTTGTCCCAGCTTGCAGAGAGTGGATGGGAGGGGAGCAGAGCAGAGAACAAAGGAGAAGAGACAGTCAGAGAGAACTGTTGTGTTTTCACAGTTGTTTTAGCAAATCTGATGTGACAAAGTGAAAAAGAGGGCTTCTTGGCACCACACTGCTCCTGACTGAACACATAGTGGACTGTGAGTGGATGTGGGTGTGTACACAGATGCTTCACTGACAGTATATCAGTTTTAGCCTTTTATAATATACCTCTGGATAGGATGGATGTATTAACGGATCTCTTTTTTTAAACTCTCACATCTTGAATTTTGAATTTTGAAGATAATGGTTATAATTAATGAACACAGCTGCAGGATGCTTTAATGTAGAAAAAATGTCATCTCATATATTAAAAAAAATCTGCTTAATGTTAAGTGCATGCGTGTGTGTGTGTGTGTGTGTGTGTGTGTGTGTGTGTGTGTGTGCATGAAAGCAGGGTGTGTATCCAGCTTGTGTTGATTGGAGAAACATAATCAATAATCAATGTCCAGTTAGAGAGACAGAAGTGGCTCAGTGGCGGCGCTCACAGGACTCATCTGAGTTCACACATTGTCTTCATGCAGATATTCTCTCTCTCACACACACACACACACACACACAAACAAACAAACACACACACACACACACACAAACACACACACACACACACACACACACACACACACACACACACACACACAACCACAAGTCACACATCCACAAAACATGCATTCTTTCCAAATGTGATACACACCATTAGATGCGCTCAGTCAAACATATGCTCAAACATATTGCTTCTTTTGTACAAATGTATACTGACATGCAATATAAAGTCACTCAGGTGAGGTTAACCCTTACATACTGTTCATATTCTGACCAATCTTAAGTATTCTTTATAATTAATGCCTATACCAAACTTTACATTTGACACTAATGTAAAAATACATATACAATCACATTATATTATGTTATCTAATATGAGAACATAACAGCCATAATTCTGTTAATTTATTTAAAGTGACAATATTAGAATAGTAGGCTTCATGATAAGCTTTAACACCCTCTATGGGCAAAATGCATACAATTAAAAGAAATATTTCCATATTTGGACATTCTAGGCCTCTATAGTAAAAGTCATTTCAGGTTTAAAGAATGTCATTTATGTGGCTTTCAAATGTCAAAATGGGTCAAATTTGACCCAGACACCATGTAAGAGTTGGGAAGTAAATAAACACAGAAATTTAATTCATGTATTTCAGCAGTGTAAGACATGAGGCAGAGAGAGTAGTATATGTTTGTAGAAAGAAAGAGCAGCTGATTGAATTCAGCCGAAATGAGCCCTGAAGGCCTCCTTCACTGCCATATCACTTCACCCATGCAGAGACATTGACGGTAAAGATCTATGCTTTCTGCTAAGACATTGTTATAGACATTCAGGGTGATACAGTTCAAACAGCACCGGCCGGACATTAGATGGGTCATTAGATTAGATAAAGTTTTGGAGCAAGTGGAATTAAATCAAATTAAATAAGTATGATGGAGACTGTCCGATCAAGACTAATGACGGGATCAGTGCTTTAAAACAACATATATTTACATTTTCGATACAAAGTCCTCAAGCTTTCATTGTAAAGTCCACTTAAAGGAAGAGGTTAGTTTGAATAGATACCAAATACTGGACTTTAACACAGGAGATTGCTGTTTACTTCCCGTTTATATGCAAGTTTTACATTTCCAACCACGCGTGAACACTGTTCATTAAAAGCCTATGACCACTATTGACTCCTAACCTTAACCACATTTCTATTATTGCAACCATGATGAAAAAGCCCCCCCCCCCCCCCCCCCCCGCCCTTTGCAAAGTAATTATTTTAACCCAAACCATAGTCTTTGAAATGACATGAAACAACATTTTATAGGAGGATAACTCTCATGTTTCATTGGTGCATCATCCAGGCAGGACAATGTAACATTTTGGGGGTCCTTGCTGTAAAAAACTTTGACAAGTCCTGATACAGGATCCTTAGAGCATCATCAGATGCACATAAGAGAGGATTATCTGCATCATGCTTTGGAATCAGATCTAAGTAATATGTCCACTTTTCCACTGATTTGCTCACTCAAATCTCCGTTTTCCATCTCTCTCCCTCCCCTCCCTCCTTTGCCCCCCCCCCTATTCTTCTCTTGTATCTTTTCTCTCAGTTTCATTTAATGTGTCTCCCCCTCTCCCTCCCTTTCCTTCTCCTGCCTGACCCTTCATCTCCCTCTCCCCCTCTCCCTCTCTCACCCTCTCTCTCTCTCACACACACACACACATACACACACACACACACACACACGTTCTTTCCATGCCTTTCTCTGCATGGCTGGGCTAATTGAGTATCTAAACAAACTAATTAATCATGGGCGTCCAGCGAAGACGGACAGGTCCAGAGAGGTGATGTTCATCAAACTGCACGCACCCCCCCCCCCCACCACCCCCCTTCCTCCCTCCCCCATTTTGTTTCCTTAATCCCCACTTGCAGTTTATTTTGCTGAATTTGCACATTTGCCCCCCCCCCTCCAACACCAGTCCCCCCCCCCCACACACACACACCCAACCCTACCCTCCCTCCCCTCAAATCTCTTTGCCACGGCCAAGGTTATACCCGTATACACACCCATTCACTATTTATGATTTTGCATAGACGATAAGTGCCCCCCTCCACCCCCCCAACCCCTCCCCCCTCTACTCTTTCCTCTTTTCCTCTTCTCTTAGAGCCGGGGTATCTGGGTGCATTAATCAAAAATAATGAATAAAATGATCAGCCTGACAATGTGGCGAAGCCTCCCCTCGGTTTCAGGAGAATAACCGACCAACTTTATTAATCAACATTTCCTGATTAATTGTTACAAAGTGTCATCCATAAATTTCCCTTCATTTTAATAGTACTTTGGCCAACACTAACAATATCCCCCGTGACCACAGATTTATTGAGGCCTTGGCGATTTGAGAGAGAGGGGAAAAAGAGAGAGAGAGAGAGAGAGAGAGAAAGAGAGAGAGAGAGAGAGAGAGGCTGATAGAGGAGGAGGAGGTAAGGAAAACAACACCGCTTTTAACAATGCTTTGAATGCAGGACTGAGACTGTGAGTAGATTTGCAGCTCCTGAACACTTAGTCTTCAGAATTGGCCTAATGGCAGTTTGGTAGCTACAGTATGGCCCCATGGAGCTCTCTCTCTCTCTCTCTCTCTCTCTCTCTCTCTCTCTCTTTCTTTCTCTCTCTCCCTCTTTCTTTCTCTCCTTCCTCTTGATAAGGTGAGGTGGTGGAGTAAACCATTACGGGTGACAGTTTCACTTTTCTCCCCCTAATTACTTGTTCCTGCCCATGTGGCATTTCTTAGAAAAATTTGTTGAATAATGACCGGCATTAAAATGGAGGCTCTTAAGAATTTATATGCACCGGCTTAATTCATCATGTACTTTCTTTATCTCCTGTGTAGATTTATATCCCTGCATGTCGCGGGGCCCTCTGCCTTGTGACAGGGGCCGTCATCTCCTTAAGGGCACGGCATGTATATCAGTGACTGCAACCCCACCTAACCCACCCCCCCACCCCCCTACGCACCCACCTACTGGCGCTTTCCATCAGCAAGCTTCACTAGGTAGGTAGAGACGAGACTTGTTTCTCTTGTCGTTTGTCGGTTAAGCTAGATTTGAGCGCACACACACACACACACACACACACACACACACACACACACATACACACACACAGTTGGTTTGGTGTGCTTGTTTTGCAAGTGACTAATCCTCACCACTCCAGGACTACTTCTACTTCTGTGTTTAAATAGTTTTTTGTTTTTCCATTGTTGAGTTTGAGTTGTCGTTGGGGGGTGGGGGGTGGGGGGTTCAAGGGTTCCATGATGCTGACCATGTAAGTCTGGCTGTGACTCCTTGCTCCCATACTTCACCTCCCCCTCATTTGCTGACACATCTCTGTTATCTAGTGCCCAAACAACAAAACTATGGAAGAATTCAGAGTTCATATTTTAAAGATTGGTGTTAAGCAAATAAAATGATAAATAAATACATTTGCAATCTCTTAGTTGGACCAGAGACTAAAGACTAAGCCTAGATTGAATGTCATTGTTTAAAATGACTCACAAAAAGAAAGGGAAGAGTTTGTGGTGAGTAGTGTGACAGAGAAAGTGTCTTACATTGATAAGACCACAGTGCATGCTGTGTCTTCTACCACAAATGTGTCTTTTAGCCCAAAGAAAAAACTTCTTTTTAGTTTTAAGTTAATACAAAATATTAACCAATGATGTGGCAAATCAGAAAGCATTCATATTAGTCAGTTTCTTCATGGTGCTCTTTTTTACCTTAAGACTTTAAGTGTTGGCAAGATGACCAATTCAAAAATATCTTTGAAATTTTTTTAAAAGCAGCATTAGGTTTGTTACAATGTACATTTAGTATTTTTGTTGGTTTTATGTCATTAGAAATGACATTTGCACCATTACCAAAAAGTATGCTCAGGAGAATGCTCCTGAAAATGTCAAATGGTGTAACCACAAAAGAATGTTTTTTAAAGTTTTTTTAAAATGTTTCCTGATCTCCATGCTTCTCCAGTTTAAATGTAATATTTAGAACAATAGTATTCCATTAGCTTTATTTAATATAAAAGTTATAATGTAAGGTCATGTCAAACTAGTTGATATGGTGTGTTATTGAGAGTTTAGTGTTTTTAAGCAAGTTGTATTATTTGGAACAAAGTTTTTATGGTTACACCACTTAGACATGTTTGCCATAATCCTTTTATATATTCCCTCAAAATGGATTAAAAGCAGAAATGGGTCCACAAAACAAACGTGTGCAAGGTTTTCATATGTTTATTTTCACATTTTAATCCCTTTAAACACATGGACACAAAACAAGTCATTGACCCAGATGGGAAATTAAAGTAAAGGCCAGCATAAAGTGTCTTAAAGTGTAAGATGTTGGGTTTCAGTGCTACATGGTATGGGTTCTCTGAGTGTGTGGAGCTCTACTGTAGGACTGAACACCATTCTTCTGAAAGATATTCTCTTATTTGTTTTTTTGATGACTGTGTTGGAGAGAGCTCTCTAACTACCTGCTCCAAAATCTGCTAATAGTGTTCAGTTCAATGAGTGGCATACTGTCACACACACATACATTTTTATACTCAACAAACCATTCAGTGATCTGCATACATTGTCTCTCCACACATTTATTCAGGTTTTACTTCATCTTTTATTGTTATACATTGCAAATGCATAAGTTCTGCTTCAGGTGAGGTAACAAAAGTGTGAAAAAGGTGACTTTTTTGAATCATTGTACTGTACTAAAGAACAAATAAATTATAGGCCGTGGGCATGTGTGTGTTTGTGTGTATTTGTGGGTGTCCCGGACATGCCATTGAAGCCAAGATTAATACTCGTGCAAACAAATGCCGTGCAGGTGTGGAGTTTGTCCTTCTGAATCCAGCAGAAGTGATGAGTTTTTGCATGGGGGGTAAAGACATCAAAAAGGTACCTGCGATTCAAATCCACTATAGTCATTATTAAAGTGTGTCTGCATTTTAATACATGGCTTTACATGTGTGTATAATACATGTTGGTATTGGTGTGTATATTATACCCCCCTCAAACCTTCCTATTTAAGTATGCAGAGTTTTTAAGTCAGGCATTAGGATGATTTATGTACAGTATCAGGCGAAGCGTTCTGAGAGCCACCTACAGCCTCGCCTTTATTGCTGTTGTTTTTTACTATTTCCTTAGGGTAATTTACTACAAGCTCTCTGGAGCATACCCACTTAGGACGGCTTTCCACTTTCAAGGGCATCATGGTGGGCATCTCATGTGAAGTGTTCTAATGTCTGAATGGATGCTAGTGACCTACAGAAACACCCATTCAGTGCTTCCTCCGTGCTAATGCTAATGCTTTAGCTTTAGTCTTCTCAGATTAATTAGCAGAGAAGAGTGGAGTGATTTGATAGTAGGAACGTCGAGTCACTTACTGTTCTATTTAACACAGGATACACCCTATAGCCTAATGGATTGTGCTCTGCAGGGCAGACGGGAGACACTGTTTGACTACATTATAGCATGGGGAGCAAGATGCAATCTTACAGTGCTGGTCAGAGCTAAGTAGCCATGAGATGTGCAAGTATCACATAGATGTAGCCAGGGCTTGGTTTGGACTGCACTCCCAGCTGATAAGATTTTTTTTTTAAACCCAAAAAATTATAATTTCTTAAAAGATACCATTACATAGGTGCACATCATGATATTGTCTACATTTTCAGACTTAAAATCAACTGTTTCTTTGTAATATACATCGGAGCCTTTTGGTGCAGTTGATGAATTAGGCAGCAAATTTATATCAGTACAACTCAGTGATATCAATACTGTCTGAAATCAGAACCAGAATTTAATGAAAATACCAAAGTGGTGCCCAAACAAGGCACAACAAACAAAAATATATGTAATTTACTGCCAAATTTCTGAAAATAACATCTATATTTGGAACAGTAAATCCTACAACAGGTCAGCGTTTGCTAATGCAATACAGAAACACCCATTCAGTGCTTTAGTTTAGACAGCTACCGATAGTGTTGGGAGGATAGAAAATTAATTGTGTTTATTTATAATTTTTTCATAATAAAAAAAATATATAAGTATTGTAAACCATTTTATTAGGTTTTCACGTCTTTGTAATATGGTACAAAATAGTGTAGTTAATATACCATAAAACCAAAACCATAAACCATATACCATATACCATATAAATCATAATATTTAAAGAATACAACTGCAGCCTAAATTAAAAATGATATGCATGTTAACTAGGGCTGTCAGCGTTAACGCGTTAATCGCGATTAGATTAATGCAATCCATAACGCGTTACGCATTTTAATGTTGCAAGCCTTTTTGTCCCTTCTACTCACCCGTAGACGGCTCCTCTAGCTGTAGCGCTATGCTTTGAAGTGGCCTCCTGCAGTAAACCTACCGTGCTGATGGAAAGTAAGAGAGCTACTGGACTTTTGAACGGCTTGTTTAACTTTAAAAAACTTTGAGTGGGTTCAGTTGAGAAGTCAAAATTAAATTGCAACCTGTGTCAAACGGAGTTTAACTACCACCGGAGTACGTCAAGTTTGAGTTAGCACCTCCACGCTAAACACCCAGGTGCAACCAAGCGAGCCTCAGCTCCACCAAAGTACCATTTTGGACTGTGGAAGTCGCAGCAGAGCTGTGATTGTTTCCCAGTTAAGACACTTTGGTAAGAAATGCTTTACATTATGGGCTTAAAACTGCCTTCAAATGTAAAATAACAGGATTTTAAACATGCAATTCAAAACGCGATTAATCGCAATTAACTATGGAAATTCTGCAATTAATCTTGATTAAAAAAATTAATCGTTTGACAGCCCTAATGTTAACACAACTTTTTCTAACATTGTCACACAGCCACACACAGAGCCAGTCAGGAAGATTTAGAAGGAAATTACGTGGTCAACAAGGATGAAACAAGTCTCCCTGGCTGTAAAGACAGTAATCGACAGCGAGAATACATTACAGATGAAGGAGACATTAGCAGTAGTGTTAGCATCAGATGAAAGAGAGACCACCTGTGCCATAGAGCTTCAGATAGAATTGCACTTTGCACCTCAAATTAACCCGAAATCAGCTCTTGAAACTAACATGTCCTACCACAGTGACGGGGCAAATTTCCATGTAGATAGTACAGACACAAATGTAAAAAAGGGCCCATGCAGATTTGAATGTCTGTATGCTAGAGATACAAAAGACAGGTGTTTTTCCAAAGACTATTACTACAAAGTATCAAAAAAAGATAAAAAGATTCTATGCAAATGGTTGTGTTATTCCCCAAAATGGATCATGAATTGTGAGCCCTGCTTTTTGTTGAAAAGAAATCAGGATGTCATAATTTGGCCTGGACAACTGGAATTATTGACTGGCAAAGACTGTCCTGGAGTAGATCAACTCAGTCAGGTACTCCAATATGTCACGATTGCAAAAGATGACAATGACATATGTCTGGGGAAGTTTCACAGTCCACAATCAAAGCACATCTGGTTTGGAGAAAGACATTGCTGGATTTGTAGAGAATAAAGGAATATCTATGAATAAATGCACAAGACAGGGTTCCAATGGCACAGACGTAATTAGTGGTGCATACAAAAACAAATTGTGGCCAGAGAACCTAATGCCATCTATATTCATTATGCTTCTCACAATCTAAACCAGATCCTGAATGCCAAAATGTGACAAAGGTAAAAGAATGCAGTGATACTGGACAAAAATTACATGATTTTTCCAGTGGTAGCATTAAAAGATGGCAACTTCTTGAGTCACAGTTCAAAGTGACAGAGCAACCAACACTTTAAGCAATTATGCCTGATGTGCTGGGCATCTAGAAATGATGCTGTGCACTCACTCCATTAGAATTTCCCAGATGTAATTAAAGGATTGATGGAAATATGTCCATTATCTAAAAAGCAATATGCATCATCATTCTCCAGTCAGAGCACTGAGGTCGACCTTTGGATGTTACGAGATCCAGGCACAAAAACGGGATGGAGCCTTTGTGGTGGCTGCCTGTAATCTCTTGAACAGCTGCTAAGTTGCTGCTGTAGACCCACCTCTTCTTCTTGGCTTCCAGTTCCAGATGGGTGTGACGCCTTGACTTGCTCTTGTATTGTGCAACAATTCTTTTATTATTATTATGACTAATGCTTTATTGTATCCCAATTTGTTATTTATTTTTATACTTATGTATTTTGGTATTTTAAGCTTGTTCAGCACTTTGGCCAAAAGTGGTTGTTTTAAATTGAATAAAGTTTGTCTTGACTTGACTCTACTTGAAGTGCTCTCATCACTCCATATTACCAGGTGTGCCTGATATAGCCATGACTATTGAACTAAAGCGCTGAAAGATCCTTTTCAAAGCTGACACAAATTAAAACATATCTGAGAAGCACCATGGCACAGGAGAGAGTCTGGCAGTCTGGACATACAGGGTGGTATGGGATTGACATGTATATTTACCTGCAAGTCTGTAAGAGAACAGGTACTGTAGTCCTATTGCTAAGATGAATGTGTATACACAATTGATGTAATCTTTGTTTCTCTGATTGAGAAACTGATTTAAAATAAAATAGGCAGGCCTTAAAGGAAAAGTTTGATCTATCCATCTTCACCGTACAGCTGTGTACCAATCTGAGTTGAGTGTGCAGGTGGGCATTTTACATCAACTCATTGTAGCTCCTGCAATCATGGCCATCACAGGATCAACTCCTTAGACAGCGCTTGTGATACTTAGTTTGTGAAGTTAAGAATCACCAAAAGTTTGAAATGTATTCAATACAATTATCTACTATGGCCGTAGCTACCATTGAGGACACCGATGTCATGTCCTCTGTATTTTTTCTTGAAGTTTTGTTTCATTGTGAAGTGAAAATAGTATCAACGGACCATCACGTGACACGTACTTGCAGATACCGCTGCCATGTCAAAACGAAAGTAGTAGTCTATTAGTAGCCAGCGGCGGAGTGAGGCCTTGAAATCCACTGGGAATTGTTTCACCAGCCCCAGTGTTTTGTCCTAACTGGTTTCCAATTTAACTGGTTTCCTTAACGAACAGCTCCAGCTGTGTTGCGCTTCCGTCAGCAGATTCATCACAAATTCACAAATACACAGCATATTACTGGAGATTTTTAGGTCGCAGTTATATAGTGCTCACTTCCAAAAAATATTGGCTGCAGTAGATGTGAACTGCGACTTGAAAATCACCAGAAATATGTTGTCTACTTGGAATTGGACTTGACCCGATTTTACGAACTGGTCATTCATTGGATGAGCCCTTTTCTCCCTTTCCCAGCAGGCTGTGATCCATTCCATATTTTAAGAACAAACAACCATGGAAGTTGTAGAATACTGAAATAGGAATTGATTTAAGTTGCACAATTGGAAGTGATAAGAAAGAACTGGAGCACAAGAGTGACCATGACTGAGAAATGCACAGCAAGAAACTGGTAAAAATACACAATTGAGTGCAGTATGTATGCATATAATTAGTGATCTTACTTTTGACCTCGGTATTTGAAAGATCCTGACTATGGCCTTGTTATCTACATAATTTGTGTTTAGTGTTCTAAAGTGGTTTGTTAAATTTCATTGAGTTTGAAATGAAAAGTATCTTCACTATGAAAGATGTTAAAATGTGTTGCTGCTCATTGCTATAGAGGTCGAGGGTTAGCTGCGAGGGGACGTCACGTACGCATTTGCATTATGGTGCTGCATGCTGCTTATTGATTAATGTACTATTTATCCAACCTTTTCTCCTAGAAATGACTTTCATGCTTCAATAACAAGTACTTTTTGCTAGAAACTAAATGTTGGCGCTAGCATCTTCATGCCAGGTTCCCCCGTTAAGGCTGGCTGCTGTGATTCCCAGGTGCTGAATGGCAGAGGGTGCTGATATCCTGGTGTCATTTGCCCTGGATGGTGTAGGCGGCTAATGCTGGTGTTGAAAAACCATACGAGGGGTGGAGGTCTCTGGAATTCTGGTTACTGAAGTGACTGTAGTTATATTAGTAACTTGTGAAGTGATGTTTGATAAGTCATATTATTAACATGCACGTAACAATAGACTGAAGTTACTGAAGTGATAGTGTTTCCCTGATAGTCATTCTGCAGTGGTTCTGCAAAATTATGAGTACCACTGATAAAATTTCACATGACCATTAACATCAATTGGCTACTAATGACTTTCACTCACATATTATGCAAGCATGATAACACCTTATGTTACCATGGAGTTATTTTGAGTCATCCTTCCTTTCCTCATTCTTCAAAGAGGACATCTATGTGAAAGGTACATTGTGGAGGTGGGTGTGGTTGGTGTTCAGTTACAGGAGAGAGGAGTGGAGATGACTCATGAGAGTAGTGCCAGGTGAGTACACTGGCACAGCTGGTACTTGTTGACTAATTAAACTCTCCCTTTAAATGCAGAAGCATGCTGGACATTGTATGACCACTGAACACCAAAAACAGACAACACACTGGCCATATGATATTGTTTGTCTGTAGTTATTATTTATGGAATCAAAATTTTGGTGTTTGTCCAGGTTTGAAATGACATCACATGAGATGAAATCATGTCTGTTGAGAAATCTCTATCCGGTGGTAACTTGAGCTTGTTGCAGGAATGACAGCAAGAAGCAAGACAGCATGAAGCTGCATGCATTTAAAGGGCAGGATAACAGATATGTCAGTGAATACTGGTGAAAACAGTATCTTGGGGTGAAAGGTATGGTGCTACAATATACATTTTGAACTCAATATTATTTATATGACGGTGATGAAAATGTAGAGATGCATGGTATTCATTTTGATCTGGCATGTTGTGGCGAATGGGGCTTTTAAAATCTCTGCTCCACCACACCTTTCTACCGCTTCTTTGGAATACAGGGCTCCCTTACTGTATGTCCTCTCTTGGGGAAGTGTACATCCCCCTGACAGGACTTCAAGAACTTCTGCAGAAAGTCCCACTAAGCAGTCACTCTGACATTTGCAGTAAGGTGTGATAGGTAGTACAGAGGGGAAAAAATCAATGTTGTCCATTTATGTTAACAATCAAGGATCTAAAGATAGCACATCTATCTCAAGGACTCCTTCTTATGCTATCATATAATTGATATGATTTATACACAGAGGATTCACCTTCTTTTTTTATATACATATATAGTTTTTTTTGTATAACCAGTCCACCAAATCTAGGCTGAAATGTACAAGGCCATATAAAGCATATATGTAAATTATAGAATTCTTCCTCAGGTAAAACCAAGTACAATATGCCCTGTCCAATTAAACAATGCCTCCAGTGAATACGCTTGTGTCTATGCTGAATGTGAGCCGTGATCCGATCAACCAACGTCTTCAGCTTTTCACTTTGGGATGACCTCAGGCCCTGCAGGCATCTCTATGTCAGTTGCATGCAAATTACATTATAGCTGACACACTTTTGATGGGAACATAGTGTGATAGACATTATGGACCTTTCTTATATCTGATTGTTATTGGAAAATGTATTGTAGGCTTATTTTCTTTTAAATGCCTGACGTGAAGTATTGGGATTTAGAAAAGAGGAATACAAGTGACAATACATTGAGACTTTTTCTCTTATAACACGGATGCCTGGGACATGAGGTACAGCCTACAATTGAATCTGCATCCATTTTCTGTTTTTAAGGTCATGTTTATTTGTTGAAGATTGTAAATGTATGTCATCTATTACACCTATCAATAGGCTATGTATCATGGAAGGGTTAATCTATCTTTGGTGCTAGGCAGGGTAAAGTTGAAGGAGAAAGGGAGGAATGGAAGTTAACATTGTTATATTTGTCTGGCATTTATTAAAGTGTATGTATTTCTTTGCTCTTTATGTTTGCAGGAAATGCCCTGGGGTAGGGTGAGGAAGAGGTCTTACCAGTCCAGAAGTGACCTGAAAACAAACAAACAAAATAATGAATAAATGTTTTCATCATCCATTGTTTAAGGCTACTTTGTGTTATTTATAATGTAGGCTGAATGAAAATACCCTTGACCAATTTTACTTAATTGATAACTTACCTTGAGTGAAGCCTCACTGGTCCATTTACTTAATTGATTTGCTTCAGCTGTCCTTGCTGTTAATGAAAAAGAGAGGAACACATTATTTGGAGATGGGGTATATATGATGGTTAAGGACTTATGTTATTCATAAGAGAAAATGGTGATTATGCACCAAGGTGAGTTTCATACAACTTCACAATTTCATACAACTGTGACATTTAACATGATAAACTGAATTGAGAGTAACATGGTCATATGCTTGGAGGACTAACTAAAGCATTAATTAACATTATATACCAGAAATATTACGTTTCCTGAGAATACTTCATCCTGACAGAGGGGCAAAAGTAATAATTCCTAAAGTCGATTTCCTATTTGTGTAAAAATAAATAAATAAAATAATAATAAGTAGATGGTATTCGTAGAGAACTCTAAATAAATACATGTCTGTACATAATAAAGTTTGCATCTATAGAAAAATAAATACAACAAATAACAAAATATCATAACATAGCTCAATATAGTATTGGATATCAATATGTGTATAAAAAAACAGCATATAAAAAAATAAGCATACGATAATATACTATATGCATTAGACAAGTGTACAAAGTTGTTGAAGTTTTAACAATGCAATGAGGTACAGTAGGAGTATGAAGATGTGAAAAGTCACTATTAGTTGGAGGAGCAAAACAGAGAAGAGACAGAAACTATGAAGCTGAGAGTTCTGTTAGACAGAGGTGAGGTGGAGAAAGTTGGTCACTGTCGTCCTCTCCACAGCAACTTCAAAGGTGTCTGGTTTGTAGCCAATTATGGAGCCTGCCTTTTAAATCAGTTTATTAAGTCTGTTGGTGTCACCTGATCCATTGCTGCTTCCCCAGCAGACTGCAGCACAGTACAGTGCCACGTACAGACTGGTAGAAGATTTCTGACATCTTGCTGCACTTATTGAAATATTATCTTTCTCTGGAAATATAGTCTGCTTATCCCCTTCATAAGTACAGCCTCAATATTGGTTCCAGTTCAATCTGTTGTTGATGTGTACGCTCAGATACTCTAAGTCCATGACCTGGACTTCCTTTGAAAGTCTGAGACATACAAGGTAAAAGGAAGAGAGACAGCCCCTGAAATGAAAAACAGGACAGTATACCGCAGGAAGTGGAAAATGGTTCTACAATTAAATGCAGTGATAAAAACATTCATCAGGTGTACTATTCAGACAAACACACACACACACATAGCAGAGCTGTATGTATCAATCAGGTATGACAGCGTTTAAGTGTGAGGCTGTGACATGACATGAGCTTCCTGCCAGGAGGCTTGTCTTTCTAATGACAGCCACTGCTCTGGAACGGAGACAATCTGGGAGGCGCACGCACACACACACGCTCATATATATATATATACACACATATACACACACTCGGCCTTTGCCTCGATCTCTCTCTTTGATAACTATCACTGTCAAGGGGAGACAGAGCCCAATGTATGACAATTTGTTCATTATCATAGTGAATAGATTTTCACAGGCTCCCCCGCCAGTCTGCCACTGGCGGATAGATGAATATCAAACAGGCCTCTCCTTTGTCCTAGGGGCCAAATTTAGGAAATAACATCTCATCCTACACTCCGTCTGCCTCTCTCTCTCTCTCTATTTCCCCCCAGTAGGACCAGTGACACCTCAAGTACCTATCACTCAGCCTATAGTGTGTGTATGTATGTGTGTGTTAAAGTACTATGATAGTGTATTTCTGAGGAGAAATTGGGAAATAGCTGAGATTAGAGACAAGCACTGAACCACGATCTGCATGAAGACACTCCCGGTATTTTGAAAATATATTTAAATATTGTCCACTAAATTACTAATATGTGGACATGTGTCCTAAAAGATGACACCCTCTTTCTGACCCAAATCAAATTGTTCTGTCTTGTGGTACACATAAATGTTTTTGGCATATCACTATGGAACCATTAAATAAAAACATAATAATTCATGAGCCAAAGTGGGTATTGCCCTTTATTTAACAGTCTAAATGCTAATTATGTCTGAAAACCAAATGACAATCGGTATCATATAGGTATTCATCCTCAAGTTAACATCACATAATTCAGCTAATATTGCTCACTTTCTGCTTAAAAAAGGTTCACAATTCTCCTCCTCCACTTCCTTCAAGTTTGTTATGTTTATTTTTTCTTACTTTCTCCAACTCCCCCCAAAGCCATTAAAATGAATAATTCAACATTTTGGGTAATAGACTTATTGGCTTCCATACAAAAAGTTAGATGAGAAGATTGATACCACTCTCATGTATGCTAAATTTGACGCTATAGCCAGAAGCTGGTTAGCTTGGCTTAGCGTAGCATATAAAGAATAGAAACAGGGGATAGCAGGTAGCCTTGCTCTTTCTGAAGGAAACAAAATCTTTCTACTATCTACCAGTTTTATATCGCTTAACAAGTTATATCAAGTTTGTTTTATCTGTTAAAAAAAACTGTGTTTAAAGGACAAGTTATTTTATGTGCCATAGTAATTCTTTGCTAGGAGTGGTGACTTTAGAATTAGGTGAATTTATACTATTTTGTAACTTTTAAATAACCCTAACTCTAACCCATTTAAAAACAGATATAACATTTTAATTGTATGAGTCTTAATTTAGTTTAGTAAATGTTGGATGAAGGGTGTTTCATCTTTGAACAAAGCCAAGCTAGATGTGTGTGGTCTTTATGCTAGGCTAGGTTACCTAGGTGCTAGGTGCCAATCTTAAGTAACTATTGGAAAGAGATTAAATTTAAAAGCGTATTTGCTTAAATTTCACTGTTGCTTTAAGTCACAATTAAAAACACATAAATAATAATTGATGCACAGAAGTGTCTCCCTTTTTTTCATGTTGGATGAGATTCATCTTTAGAAATAAACAGCACTGTGTTTGGTTTTGTGTCCGTCACAGCAGTAGAAGGGTGTGTACGCATGTTCGGTCCTGTCCACTGTGTTGGTGCATGCTCAGCTGACTGTGGCGGTCCATAATTAAAACCTCTGTGAGGACAACAGGCAGGATAGAAGATCCCAGACCTGTCAGGACCTGGTAATACAACTATACTTGCTCCTCACACACACACATGCAGGAAAAGACAGTGTCCTCTGGTTCTGTTCATTCTCTCCTCCCAACATCCCACATATAGCCACATAGAAATAGAAAAAAATTAAGCAGAGTCCTGCTTTATCTTTTCTCTTTTTCATTTCCTTTCCTTTCATTTGATCATTTCTCTTCTTCTCTTAAACCCTGACTTCTCCATCCTAACCTTTCTGTCCTTCCCTTATCTTTTTATCTTACACTTTGTTCTCTTTTTTTCTCCTCCCCTCTATCCTCTCTTCATTGTATGTACATATTTATGGTTTTTACTTTTTAGAGTATCACACTCAGCCTGTGTAAAAGCCAGGCTAACAATCCCTTTTACCTACAAAGTTTTTTTTAGTAGGAGATAATTTATGAAAATGACTTTTTGCTCATTTTGTTTAATGTATGCACTTTAACAATTAATAACCCAAGTGCTGGGAGATTTTCAACTAAAGGCCATTAATTTGTATAAATCTGCCAGGCTCTGACAGCAAGAGATTTTTTAAACTGATCTGAGGGAAAGTGAAATTATTCTCTAGCCTCGGGTTAAATATTACTTTTCTCCAGGACTTCTTCAGGTCCGCCGGCTCTTCGCCTGGTTTCTGACCTTGTCATTGATCTACCTCTCCCTCACTTGCTCTCTATCTCCTCTCCTCTCACTGTGTTATCTGTTTGCATTATTTTGCTCATTTCTTTGGTTATCAGGGGGAGGACTGTTTTGTTTGTGAATAGACTCAAGGCCTTTCTTTGAAGCAGCTCCTGCACTGAATCAAAATTTTTTCCTCTGCCACCACATTCGGAATGCTTCACTTCTGCTGAACCTTTGGTTAAAGTCAAGTTGAGGCAACTAAAACATTGGATCGGGGAAAGATTGAAATCATGACATGATTAAAGGGATCCGACAGTGATTCTTGGGTGGAGATGGAGAACAAACCCTTGTCTGGTGTCCAATTCATAAATACTTTATGTGTGTAATGTTTCTCTTTGAAATTTTGTTATAGCCGAGGGAGGGAGGCGGTGAAGTTTTTAATGATGGGGATCAACCACTACGCCCAGAGCTGCTACAGTAAATACCTTTTTTTCTTGTATTGAAAGAGAAAATGATTTGAACCCTGAATTTAAAACCTTATATTGAAGTCACCGTTTTATAGGCCATCCACTATCCGGTCTAGTGAACACCGAAATACCAGACTGTGTGACATCCACACTGACAAGAGTGTTGCAAATCTCTTGAATTTACTTTAAAGAGAACAGACAAAGAAAAATTGAAGCTGAAAAACTACTACAGTGTTCTACAGTTAAGTGAACATTGTTTTCAGTGATTGTACGGTATAGATATTTAAATCATTTTGTGTAGTTGGTACCAGTGTGTTCTTGGGTGAGTTCAGAGCAGTTGGTTTCATTTATGTTAAAAGTTAAACTAGTTATTGGGGTTGTCTTGCATTGATCACCACAATTACTGTAATGGTATGACTGTATGAAGGATAGGAGGAATTACATATACACATACATACACTTCCCTAATGAACTGTGAAGACATCCCATTGTCTGCATTCATTTGGATTTTCATTCAATTCATTCTTGCAGCCCCTTAACAAAACCATGGGCCAGTTCACCAAATCACAAAAACCTCACCTCAAATCTTAGAAACTCTACATGTTCCTACATCCATATAATATTGTTAACACACCAAACTCTTTTTTTTCTTTTTACAATATGACCATTCTATGTTGATAATTCCTAAAGTGCTATAACATAGTCTATAGCCATTTCATAACTGCTTCTACATGTGTTGTCTCAAACAGCCGGGGTCTGACAGCTGTTTTCTGGGAAAATCCTCTGGCACACAGTGTGTAGTGAATTCTTTTGCAGATTTTTTTGTTAGATATTCCAGATTTGCTTGGAATAAACAGATGATCTCTGAAGCTGCAATGATCCATTACATGATGGCCACCAAGGCTGAAAACACACAAAAAAAGTGGTCCTACAAACATCGAAACCAAAACCAAGCCCACACAGCAGCTGTAGACACTCACACTAAAGATTCAGGTATACAAATTGTCAACTTGAATGCGCTGAAGTTCCTTATAGCCTGCTCCAACTAGTATTCCAAGAGTTGTGCCTCTTTGACACAGTAAGCCTGTTCACCTGGCTGCTGCTGCTGCTGGATATTTTATCTAGATCACAGCCATTTAAAGCCATTCATTCATCTTGTACGGCAGATTTTAAAAGAAGGCTAACAGAGACACCTGGCAACATCCGGTACATCCACCGCAACACCTACATTGTTCTAGGTCAAGGTCAGTCTCGCCCCCAGCTGCAAGAAATGGAAAGACAAACATAATGGAAAAACTCAAAACACAATAAACATACAATGCACTTTGACAGTAAAAAAAGTGTTGATCTATACCTCTGATTGTTTGAATGTCCTGCATTCCAGGTTCATAGTTATGTAGCAACAGATGATCTTAGCTCATTTAAATGATCTTTATTGATGTGTTTTTGTCATTTTGCACTTCAATAATCAATACATAATGGTGGCTTTGGAGTAGAGTGGGTATCATCACAGTAGTAACATACTATCAGAACAAAAAGAGACTTCGATATTCCCAACAATAGTAATGAAGTATTAAGACATCCTAGCTCAGAATCGCACATGCAGTACTAGTTTACAGTTTCATAGCAGACTATTTGCTGTTAATGGAAACAAATCATGATAACAACAATGAGAAGAACTTCTACTGTCATCCAACACATCAACACAATTTTTTTTAAATTCACCCCCCCCCCCCCCCCTTCAATTTCCGTTCCATCACCCTCCATCCTACATCCCTCTCCTTCCCCTCCTCTCCTTCTCTCGCCCCATTCTCTCTTCCTAGTGGTAGTTTTTTAAGTTCAGACTCTGAGAGCATGTCTTCATTAGCTGCATTAACATTCACAGGCTGTAGTAAATTCTGACAGTGAAAAGGTCCCCGTAACCTTTAGTTGTGCAGAAATTTACTTCCCCAGAAAATTACAGCTGGCACTGTCTTAATTAATGCCCGCTTTCTTCTCTTGAAAACCCAGAGCCTGTCAGCTGGAGGAGGAGAGGAAGAAGAAAAACACACACATACACACACACACACACACACACACACACACACACAGTAGAGAGAAGAGAAAAGGGGAGAAGTGAAAAAGGAAATATTCAGGACAGAGGAGACAATATGGGTGAAATTTGAGTCGACTAAATGGTTTTACTTACAGACCCGGTGCTGGCGAGGGAATGACGAGACGGCGGATTGGAATAAAAAGTGGAGGAATGGTGGTAACATTTCACAATATTGCTGTTGTATTAATAATGCTGGTGTTTTTGTGTGAGTGTGTATTTGTTGTCGTGTGAACGGTGGCTATTCCTCCAGTAAGTAGATTCAGTAGATTCAAATCTATACTATCTCCCTCACAACTCCCCATCTCCTCTCTCTCTCATTCTCTGCTTTTTGTCATCCAAAGTGGTATGAAAGAGAGAGAGGCGAGGAGGGGGATTTGGTGGAAACTAATACATATTTTATCTTGGGCTATCTCCTGGGTACAGATGCTGCTTTGTTCTGGGCCCTCAGAGGAAGAGAATGGCTAAAGAACCAGAAATCCATCTTCACACTGGGGAAACCCAACATTGCTATCTTGCACTGATTGGGCAGCAAACAAATTAGAATAAATACCAACATCCGTCTGCATGGTAAATATAGTGTTAAACATTTTGTGTGTGGTGGTGGGAGGAGGTTAGGGGGAAAGCCTTTTTTTGCTTGTAGAAGGGAAGAGAGATCTTTCCCCTTTCTTAATTGTCCAAGTGAACTCCTCTCAGAGCTTGATCATCTTTCTCTCACTCAGTCTGGGTGTCTTTCTCCCCAGTTTCTACCACTCCCCTTCTGTGCTCTGTCCTCGCTCCATCTCCACAGACGCTAATTATAGAAGTGAGTCGCGGCTCTGTTGATAGACAAATGTCAGCAAGAGTCTCCAGTCACTTGGTAATTGCCTGAATCAAAGCCGCCGGGAGAGCAAAAGATGGCAAGGAGATGAGACTTCATACACTCCGAGCGGTGTCCGTCCGCCCATCTTCTTGCATCTACAAGTCAAATAATCCAAGAAATCACATCATTTGTAATGTTGGAAAAAAGATTGCTGTGAGGCGTTCTGTGCTGACAAACTAGGTTTTATGTGTGCGTCTGGGCAGTGTTTAAAAACTGAAAGTGAATTGTCGAAGACCAGCCTGTGGAACCCAAATTTTCAGATGTGTCCTTGGAGTGAAATCCCTTTTTTTTTCAACAAGTACTGCAAACTTGTGTTTCATTGTGTTGTCATCGCCTTCAAAAAAACCACTCATATTAGCATTTTCTGATCTGACGCCCAAGGACAACATTATGTCTTCCAAAACCAGCCCTGTATCCTGAGCACTTACGTTTATATTGGATGATTCTGCACCTTGTATCCAATGCCAATATTCAGTCCCAATGCAGGAAGCAGTGTTCCCTTTATGCGACGGAGCAGAACATAAGGTTGTGGAGGTCAGGGTGGTGCGTGGTTGTATGATTTTCCGTAACCACAATCTTTCTTTAATTTTAAGCATACACTAGATGTTGTAGTTTGTCTTGTTTTTTTAAAGGTTAGGTGTTGAACTTAAAAAGAAAAAAAAGGATAGTTTCCTTTTCATTTCAGTAAGCTGCATACAGGACTACAACTGGCTTCCAAACTAGTTGTGATGTCACAAATCATGCTTGTAGGTACACACCTTAGATAAATAGAAACCATGAGATTTAAGGTGAGCATGTCAATGTGAAAAGAGACTTCTGCACACACACCATTTTGTACAGTGAAACTCAAATATCAGTAAGAAGAAGAAAAACTTGTGGTGTAGAAGGGTACTTTAACATAGCATCCCAATACTTGCTAATTGGCACTAATTACATAGAGTACATGTGAGGTCGGTGTCATTAGTTTTCACTTGTATTTAGTCATAAAAAGTATTGGACAAACAAAAATGTGGACCTTTTGATCATGCAACATAAAGGATAAGGGTTCACCAGACTTATTAGAATTAAATGACATGAATGTGTACAACAAATTAAACCTTCCATTCTTTTTTGATATGGAAGCAAAAGTGACAGATTGACCAAAACTGCTGTCATGGCTAACTGGTACTTTAACATTTTGATGATTCACAAACATAATGGTTACCATGTTCATCATTTTAGTTGCATGTTAGTATGCCATTACTACTGTAGCTAATTAGTACTATACACATATAGCTGTGAGTCATTAGTTTTGCATGTATTGTATGTAAAGTAAGTGAAATTTTGACCTGTTGATCATCTACACAAAAGATCAGGGTTACCTAATTCATACTGAGGGGGGCATAAAAAACAAAAGCACTACCAAACAAAAGTGGCAGATTGAAAGACCAAAACTGCTACCCCTAGAGTTCCACCAAGACTACTACCCCTAGAGTGACACCAAGACTACTACAGCTAGAGTGACACCAAGATTGCTACCCCTAGAGTCCCACCAATACTACTACCCCTAGAGTACCACCAAGACTTCTACCCCTAGAGTATCACCAATACTGCTACCCCTAGAGTACCACCAAGACTTCTACCCCTAGAGTACCACAGAGACTGAGTGACACCAAGACTGCTACCCCTCGAATGTCATCATTGTCATGGCTTAAAATCCTCTTGGTTAAAGTTAGGGAACAATCTTGGGAGTGCCCTAATAGCCGAGTGGTTACATGCCATATGCTCACAACATCCCTGGTTCCAGTCTACCAAGCAAAACGTTGTTGCATATCATACCCATTTCTCTCTCTACCCATTTCCTGTCAGCGTCTCTGCCACCAACTGTCCAATAAAGGCAAAAAAGCCCCAAAAAATAATATAAAGTTGGGAAACAATCCATGGTCTTAGTTTAAAGAAAACCATGCTGACTGTCTTTAGTAAATGGCTCAATGTCACATGCTTTGTTGACTCATCCATCCTTCCATCTCATTCCTCTCCAGGACATTTTGTCACCCGTCGTACTTCATCCACCTCTGGATATACAGGACAACAGTCATTATTCTTTGAGACAAGCTTGTCAGATAAACACAAACATAGATTGTTCTAGACATTTGAAAAAACAACCAATGCTTTCTCCTCTGCCCCCCCCCCTTTCACAATACTACAATACTAAGAAAAACACTAATACATTGCAAGGGTCTCCCACTTTCTTCCAAACAAATTATTAAAGTATGAGGAAACTTTATCATAACATGTGGGCTCATTTGACAGAGAGAGCAAGCCTTGCACTCTTGCAAGCCGCTGGTCATTATTTTGTAACACATCATGAAATATGGGGGCGTCTAACGTCAAGTAGTTAGGGCTTTATTTTTTAACAAATGGGCAGCAAGCTTCAGGCTACTTGTTTAGCAGTCTACATATGACACCTCCATTAGAGAAACACCCTGACCGCTCCGCAATACATTCTCATGTCTCCTAATTATAAAGGTTTGACTCTAGCCTTACTTAAAACCACAAAAGTCTCCTCTCTAAATAACATTGCGAGCAGCGCCATCAAATATCTTCATCTCATTTACGAAAGAGCTGCTTCTCTCCAAATCTTACATCTCTTTTTTTTTGGGTTCAACATCACCCTTCTTCCCTATCTGTGATTTGGTGACTTCATGCAACTGGCGTGCATTACCATCACTCCAAAAGCACAGTTAGGTATACCAATTATATCATCTAATCAAAACAATTAGGGGTTAGAGGGGTTCTGAGAGTTTCCTGTCAAGCAGGGAGTCAGGTTATTAAAATAGGTGCCTAATGAGTGTCAGCTTAACTAACATCCAATATGTTGTTTTGGTGTGTGTGTGCTAGTGCGTGTGTGTGTGTGTGTGTAAGCAACTTTGACTTGTGCCGCTGTTGCAATAAAATAGACAGCGTGAACTTTCGGTTGAAGGTTTTTTGTTTTTTTTGCCAGCATCGATGCTTATCAGCTAACTCAAAAAACTCTTAACTGCTCAACAAAGCCATGTGATCTTAACAGTAGTATGTGTGTGTGTGTGTGTGTGTGTGTGTGTGTGTATGTGCGTGTTTGTGTTTCTATAAAGCATATCTTCCACGTTCATAAGTCTTTACAGTGGAAGAAACTTAGATTATATTGTGGTCCTGCTGAAATATCTACTCCTATTCCCTCCACACACACACATAAACACACACATACACACCTATATATACACACATGCACACACACACACATCCGGCTCTCTGCGTTACCTGTGATGATAAACGGCTCCAGATTTTAAGATTCCCATTTCTAATTTTCTGAGTGGAGAGGCAGGACTGTGGCGATTGATCAAATTGGGCAGCAAGTTAAGCTCGACCCCCACCATCCATACCCCCCCACCCCCACCCCCTATTTTCTACCTTCCTCTTTCTCTCTCTTTCTTTCTCACCATCTCTTTTCAGCCCCTTTTCCTGCCCAAAGACCCTCTTAAAATATTAAACTAGATTTATGAATGGTCATCGCAGCCCCATCTATTAATATCTCCAAAATTGACATGAAATGATGCATTTCCATTGGGTAAGAGAGGAGAATTAAAAAATTTGGTTTGTTAAAGGAGCCATAGTTGATGAATGCTAATTCTATTATAACTATTCTTTTGGTATTGTTGCCCGACTGTAAAACACTGACTGACATGTGCCGATATTATGTGAAAAAACATTAATAAAAGATAAATGAAATATTGAAATCACAGTGAAATAGTAAAATCTGATATTATTGCTAATTCTGGATCTAACTAGTGCCTTAACATACAGTGAGTCTGTGACTGATTGTATCATATGGCTTCACTGTTCAATTAAGTGGAAATATTCCAGATTACCTTTGCACAATTTATACTTTTTTTTTTCCAGAATGCCTCTCAGTCTGATATATTAGGTTGTTCAGTGATATCTGTGAACTGTGGGATCTATATTAGAATTTAAAATAAAGTGACCTGGTTTTGAACAACCTTTGGCTGCACAGCATGTTTGTACTGACAGGCTTATGTAAAAATGTAGTCTTTCTGTAACATATTTGATAACAGGCTGAAAATTGTAGTATATTTTAAAGTACAGCAAATCAATGAAATACTGATTGTGTGTCTATAGAAATAGACTAAGTACATGTAAAGAAGACAAGAGTAACAACATAACAACTAAGTAGGAGTATTATTTTTTTTAATTATCATTACTGAGTACATATTTTATAATTGTGGTTTACAGTAATATAACTTAAATGGGGAAAACAGGGTAACAATGACAACTAAAAAGACTGAGGCTGTACTTACTATTTAATCCCAGAACATTACACACTTATATATAGTATCAGGAATTTATGTATATTGCAGATTTATATAATTGCAGATTATTTTACACAGAAATTGTTTTTTTTTTTTTTAGTATTTATTTATTTTTATCACCTTCACCATAACATGGCTGTTGTCAGTGTCAGTTTTTGAAATTCTCCCTAGGGCGATCAATAAAGATTCCTTACTTTACCTGACCTTATCATTTATTTGAACTGTATGATATATTAAAAAAAAATACTTAAGGTCTTTAAAATATATATATCTTGTTATTAATAACATATTGTACACTACTGTTGCTACTGGAGAGCAAAAAAATAACCTTAAGGCTAATAACTAATAATTTCCTTAATATAATCATTGGGAAAAATCCTGCTTCTCTTGTACCTTTCAGTGAGTATTTCATTGGTAGTGCTTATGCACAAAATATCTACATTGAGTATACTGGGCTGTAATTTAAAGCTTTACCAGTAAACACCTTATTTTAAATCCAGCTATTTAATCAATCAATCTTTATTTATATAGCTCCAAATCACAGCAAAAGTCATTGTAAAGGCCCTACAACATTTAGTATTTATAAGCAGTAACAGACTGTTATATACCATTTAACAAACATTAAATGGTATATAACATGCTATATTATCATTTTTAGCAGGCAGTTTTAATTTCATTCCTCCTCTTTAATCTATGGAGGAGAATATTGATCTGTACCTGCTCGTGTTGTTCAGATTATACATTCATACACAAGTTCTCAGCACGCAGTCATTTGTTGAGCATGCGTCTCACTCACAGGAAGCTGTGGGGACAGCAAAACGCTCTGGTGTCCCAGGGGCTGGGGAGGAGAGGGAGGAGGGGGGACAGGGCAGTAAAGAGAGAGGGAAGGAGGGGGAGGGGTGGTGGTGGTGGTGGTGTGTGTGGCACCGTAGCGACTGAAGCGACTTTGTCTCAGGAGAGGAGCTCCTTCGATCTGATTATTTGGGAAGGACAAAGTGCTTTTGTTGATGAAGAGTCGTTGTGATATCTGGGAGTTAGGAAATCGATGGGACGCACAGAGCTCTGGCACATTGATCCTCGGCCCCGGCATTGACAATCCATGGCCTGGTTAGCTATGCGAGGGAATGAGGCAAAATGAGCTACTTGTGAAAGTGTTTCTCTGTCTTTACAGGCTGTTGCAGATGCCGTGTTATTTGTATCATTTGTATTGACGAGCCTGGCTCGGGAATGATTAATAATCACGCGTTCCAAAAGTTTAGGCCACTGACTGTATTTGTCTGCATTTGTGTTTGTATGTGTGTGTGTGTATGTGTGTGTGTGTGTTTTAAAGGTAGGAAGTTTTATGCTAATAGTGTATGCATGTTTGCTACGTTTCATCTCTTTCAATTCCCTCTCTCACTCTCTTTGAAAGTCCGTGTAAAACTTTGAGAAAGAAGAAAAAAACAAAACAAAAGATGAATAAAAGTAACGGCGCATATTTTGTACAGATTTCTATGCAGGAAAGAGAAAGAGAGAGAGAGAAAGAGACTCAAATCACTCAAATGAGGGCCTCTCATTATTGGGCCCGGGCGTTGTTTGTCCAGGCAGCCTTTTCCTGGCACCTTGTTAGAGATGTCCACGGCTGGTAATTGGATCCATCTTGCTGTTAGAATGGAGCCTCGGCTGACAGACGCTCAGACCGGCGAGATGCTTAAATGACAAATGTTCCCTCTCCTTCTAAAAACCTGAGTGTAAAGCTGTGACGTCTCGTTATCGTCTCTCAGACGAGATTTGAGGGCTCTGGCAATCAAGTGGGCTGCTTAAATCTTACCAGCCTACAGCGGCGGGGAGGTGGAGGGAGGTGGAGGGAGGAGGGTGACTGACGCCTTGAGGAAGCTTTAAGTGAAAAAAAGGGAAGGCTTTTTTTATGTTTGTGGGTGTTTGGTAAAAGTAACAAGAGATTTACTTTTTCTTTTTAATCAAGGCGTGGGGGGCATCTTCACCTTGGGTGTAAGGTGAGCGAACATGGCTGAACATTCGCTGCCGTAACTTCAGCTGTGATTGCAGATTATTAGATCAGTAGAAGCATATATGCAATTTTAACACAATCATCCAACAAACATCCAAAACTGATGTTCTATCACGCCATTATCCAAGTATTGCTTTTGTTTTTCCCATTTTCTCCATATACATATCATGCAGTTACAGGGTGCTTATCATGCAGCTTATAATGCTGTACCTTGTAATCACTGCTTCAAGCCAATATTACACATATAAGCAATATGATTCAAGCAAGCAGAGTATGGATGTAGAAATTGGATAAATGTATCTAATCTTTGCCTTAACACAATATACTGCCTGTACACAACATAAAATATCTGTAATTATGAAAAATAATGTGTATTTTTTAACAAATCCATGTACAAATGCTCAGATTTTTAACATTACTTATTCTTAATACAAATGAATACACCATGCATTACTTTTGCAGCATGTCTGAATAATTATTTAGAGAGACTTTACACATTTTCAAGAGGAAAATATTAATATATATATATTTATTTATTGATTTTAGCATGGCATCTGTACTATCAATACTGCAAAATCATCCTCTCATTCTCTATATATGGAAATGTCAATTCTCTAATATGAAGAGAGGAAAGACATGCGTTTGGTTAATGGTTCAGAAGGTCTTCAATTCATGAAAGAAAAGGCAACAACCTGCATTTGTTTTTGTTTTACTCCATGCACAGTGAAATGAACATCCAGAATGAACAGGCTCCCCAATTAAGTGTGTTTGACATTCATCCAACATGAGCTGGTACAGGAGTGGATTCCCAGGTTCAAGCCGCAAAAGCACTTCCATATGTTGCATGAACGAGTCTTACAATAGCCTATATTGTTTTAACCAAATAAACAACTTAAGGATATTTATGTGAAGCTGTGTTTTGTGTGTGAACTGTTGTGCATTTTGCAAGATATTTGAAGATGTTTCACAGTTTAGTTTTTAAGAATATTTTAGAGAATTAGACACATTAACACATCCTTAATGGAGTGCTACGTGGTGCAGTTGGATATGTTATAATTGGAATACACAATCATTAGATTATTAAACCAAGTTGCTAAGCGATCATAACTGTTAAGCAGAGTATAAAATATAACAATAATATGAAAGCCAGTTCAGGTTGACCAAGTTAGACCTTATTCACTGCCTTAATATGATGAATAATAATTAATATTAAACCTCCTGCAATCTTGGTGTAAGGTGGTTAGACTGTTTCACTCTTCATGTTCACTCTTCTTTATTAGAACTTTATTAGAACTTTATGGGCTTGCTAACAGGCCTCCTACTGCTTGTGAACTGCTTTGCAAAGCATACTGTAGATTTTTGGATTGATGATAGCATTTATCCTACAGTCCTACAAGCACATGAAGGCACCAACAGCAAAACTACTGTAAATGTATAATTTATAGTAATTTTACTAATTCTGTTTTGCCTATTATTGGGTTTTCTTGTTTTTAATTATATGTTTTAATGTTTCCAATTTTTACTGTTTAATATTTAGTTTTCATGTAAAGCACACTGAGTTGCCCTGTGTGTGAAATGCGCTATATAAATAAAGCTGCCTTGCCCTCAGTGGCTGTGCTTGTGGCTTGGTTGTATGGTTCAGTCTGTAGGAAACCAAAGGCTGTCAATCACGTGGTTAACTTAAAGCCTGTACCATGCATTGTACCATGGACATACCAATGACAATTTGAGACTAATGATTCTGCAGGTGTCCCCCTGACAGATGGCTGCAATCATGAAATTAAAGGGCTGTCCTTGACGTTTCACTTTTGTTTTTTATTAACATTCCTTGTGCACTTTAGCTCCACTAGATTCTTTTTTTTGCGAGACAAAGTGGCAAAGTGTCACTTTATTTCTGAAATAAACCAATTTCCGCCAGAACCACAGTTCCAGGCGAAACAGATGGAGAATAGTTTCCCACCACGTAACCCAGACCCATTTACTTTTTATTGGACAAATCTGCAGCACATCCGGTGCTCTTAAAGTAGCAAAGTGGAAAGCAAGGGTATGGTGGTTGGAGTGGTGTATTGGGGGGGTGTAGCCCATCCAACTTGGCGCCAGAGGTGGTGTCCTGTTGCCCTCAAAATTGTACATTATCAGCTTAAAAAAGGAAAAAAAAAAGAAAATAAACCCAAACCCAAAACCAATGTTAACGTTAACCAATGTTTATCTGCCATAATTATGATCTGTCTCTCAATTTAAGCATACCATTGTTACCATTGTTTACATGTGCACATATTGTAGAAAAGAAACTATTTTAGAAATACTTGCAATTAAATAATGTTGTCATTGAACATAATCTGGAATGATCTAATAAATCATTTTCTGATAGAGGTCCATCAACTCCAAAAACTAGAGGAGGAACAATGTCCTGGTCACTGCACTACTAATTTCAACTGGTTGATCAGTCAGGTGATTTCCATTGGGCCTCTTCACTGTCAGGTTAAAAGAAGAGTCTGAAGCCTCTCTGTGTATCAGCTACAGATGTGGCATTGGAATGAAGAAGAATGGGAACTACATTTAGTAAACATGAAAAGCAGTTGCATGCACAAGACATGTTTACATATTTACTTATAAGCCTAAAGTAGGAACATACAGAGGAACTTGCAGCGATGCTTCTTACATGTCTTTTTAAATATGGTACCAATTGAATGTGTCAGAGCACAAACTTTTCCAGATATTATTATCTTGACTTTTAGTCCTGATATGTTGTGTACATTCAGAGATGAAAACAGGTTGTGTACATTCCCACTCCAAAATGATCCAGCCTGGGCGAGGAAGCATCGGAGGTACAAAATCATTCCAAATGGGCTTACATGATGTTCGTGTGAAGGTTTGAGAGACAGGTCTGTCCGAGAAGCAGGTGTTCAACAGGTCCTCTTCCTGTTGCTCGTCTATTGTTATTGTCTCCTCAGACCAGCTATGGTTCGGATTAGCATAACTGACAGGCTTGTTTACATCCGTGGTAATTAAAGCGGGTGCTGTAAGCCATGAGTCATGGCTCCATCTGCACCCTGTCATCAAATGAGAGGCTGGGATGCCTATGGTGAGTAGAGAGGAACAGGAAGACAGAGACAGACAGAGGGTGGTTGTGAGGAAAGAAAGACAGGATAAGATTCCAATTGGTGGATGCCATTGGAGGATATTTACTTAAACTACAATGGTATTTAACCCCGGGATTTCAAACAGTTGCTTGATCTAAATGATGAATAAAGCAGACTTTTTCACTCACCCGTATCTAGTCATGTAGATACTGTAGCTTCAGTTTCATGTCTCCGGGTTTTAAGATCCCATTGCAAAGAACGTTAAAGTTATGTTTATTAACTGATAGTCCAAAAGTTAGTCAATGTCAAGAACAGTGTCCGCGTTGTTTTGAGTATTCTACAGAATATGCCTTTAAATTTAAAAAAAAAAAGTTTTCATAGAAACTATTTGTTTGGTAAAAAGAAGTTCCAGTGAAAATTATCCACAGTGAGGTCTGCAGTGTTGTGGAGTACCTAGTTCCATGTAACAGGGTTAAGTAATTTAATTACCAAATAAATGTAAGTGTAATCTGTTACAGTTACTGAGAAAAAAAATGTGTCATTAAGTTACAGTTACTGATGAAAATGTTAATGATTATAAAGGAGGTTACATTTGAAGTCACACCTTTAAGATTTTACTCAGGAGGGTTTTTTCCTCATTTTTTTATATTTAACATGTTACTGAATACATATATTACTGTTTTTAATTCTTTGAAACCAATATTCTTTTTTATATTTTGTAAATAAAACATGATGTGGGCTTATTTGGAGAACACATGGGCTTAAATTGTACAGCACCAAATACAGCCCATGTCCAATTTCTGACTTTTTTATCTTCATATATCTTTATTTTATATTCCAAAATCTACATGAACTAATGAATACATTTTCAAATGAGAGATAAATGTTGCTTTATAAGGAATGATCTCTTATAAATCATGTCAGTATCCATTAAAAACACCTGAACTTAGATTTTGGTGCTTAATGGGAACACTTACTGTAACAGCTGAAAACATTCATTAGATAATTAGAAAAGTCATCAGAAAGTCATCAAATGTAATAAGTTACATTACTTTGATTAAGTAATTGAAATAGTTACATTACTTATTACATTTTAAATAGAGTACTCTATAACCTATTACATTTCCAAAGTAACCTTCCCAACACTTGAGGTCTGTAGGTGATCAAGAGGAGGACAATGCTCTCATGGTCTCTTATTTTATTTAAATGTATTGACTTTTTTACATGTAAGGCAATGAGCACAGTAGTAGAATTGGTAATAATGATAAATTAAGAATAATAACAATGACAATGTAACAAAAATGATCTACTAGATACATATAAGTAAAGATATTGTCCATGGAAATGTAGGTGAAGTGACCCTTTAGTTGTAATATTGCTCAAATTTAAAAGGACATATTTACATTGTGTTTCATGTTTCCTCTGCAGTGGTTTTCTTTGTTTTTTATTTGTGCATCACATGAAGCCCTTCCTGACCGTGCTCTGATACTTTTAGAAGTTACACTCTCCTGCTTTAAAGTGATGAGAAGTCATCCCAGTAGACCATCTATCTTGTTCCCCTCCTGGAAGGCCTTTCCTGCACTGCGACAGATTTAACACATACACACGCATGCACACGTGCAAGGTTCAAACGCTCGCCCTCATACGTGCACACACACACACGCGAACACTTCCTCCTTCCTGTAGGAGCTGGAAGTGAAAATCAGCCTCACTGGGGGAGAGTTTGAGTGTCAGATGCTGCACATCTGTGTGAGCATATGCATGTGCTTGCATCATGCACAGCTGTTCCACATAAAGTTACTAGACGCTAGATTTACAGTAACACTTATACTATATTAAATGAACAGAGAGCTATGATTCTGTGTCTGTATGAGCTCATACAAGACAGTTCTTATTTTTTTTTCACTCAGCAGTAAACAGGATTATCTATCCATTTTACCCTGTTCCCTTTTTTCCTTTGTCCTCCTCCTCCTTCCCTTCATCGCTCCCTCTTTGTGTCTCCCATAGACTAAAGGTAATTCTTGCGTTTCGCTCCTTGTTGTTGCTATTATCTGCTTTATTGAGCACAGTGTCCACTGTGCACAATCCACAGCCATTTCCATAAAACAGAGGAAAGGGGGAGAGATATTAGAGGAGCAGCAAATGACTCATGACTTCGGAAGGAAGAGAGGAAGGGAGGAGGTGCTGCCGGGCCTTGGGGTACCAGAACTCCACTTTCCCCTCATCCCACCTGCCCCTCTTGTTCCACAACATCTATGCCACCCCATATGGTAGCCGCATGTTGATTTTCTCCCCCCTGTACTCCCTTTTTCTTCGTCTGCTTCACCTCCTTGGGACGCTACCTCCCCCTCCTTCCCTCCTTCCCTCCTCCTTTTTTTCCTCCCCCTCCTCCTCTTCTCCTACCTCTGCATTGCAAACTCCAACATTAAATTGTGATAGATGAAGAGCGGAGGGCATTCATACAAATCAATGACTTTAGTGTATGTGTCATTAGCCTGCACCACGCAGCCAGCGGTCAGCGTCATAAATCACGCCATGATCGGCTGTCTGCCGTCCCGCACCGCAGCTGCGCAAACTGCATGCATTAGCCCACACCGGTGTACCGACCCAAGCTGCTTACTTTAAAACAAGTAATAAGGCGAGAGGGAAGGAGAGGTCCTCTGTGGAGCTTCCACTTCATGTAGAATAACATGGAGTCTTTAGTGACTCAGTGAACTATAGCTGATGAGTCAGCTGCAGTGCATTATGTGCACCGCAGCAGCCATGTAATGATGTAATGGCATTACAGAGCATTTACTGTATATCTAAATACATTTTATGCATTTTTGATTGGGAGTGTGGTAAGAGAGCAGACAGTGAGGTAAACTAGGGGCACCATCTGCATCACTCCATCCACACAGATCCACAAATCTTTTTTTAAAAAAACATGCAAGATAGAAATCCATATGGAGGCAGTTTGTGAGAAAGAACCGTGCGCTGAAAGACAAATTATTGCCTCATCTGAAGGGCAAACATGAAGTGTTGCAGTCAACATTTATTTCAAAGGCATGAAAAATGACCTTTAAAGTGGACACGGTGTCCAAGACTTTGCTTAAGTATATATATTTAAATAAAAAAGTCAGACAAATAAACAAGCAGGAGGCAGTGTTTGAGTGGAGAGCGCCCACGCACCAGATTACAGGTCCAGACTTTATTGCACTGAAGAGGCAATGTTTGATTTTACTTATGAGATGAATGGCTAACATAAGGGGAAGGGTGATGACATCATGTGAATGTCATGTGAACCTATCAAGCAAAAAAAGATCTAGATAACCTCCTATAGTAAGACAATCAAGATATGCTGTCAACATAGCTAGTTAGTTAAAAATATGCTATTTTTTGACATGTGATAATAAGAAAAACACAGGTGTAAATATTAAAATGAATGATTCTCACTTTCAGGGTCATGGTATTGTGCATGCTGGCTCACTGTCACACTGTCATGGCTGAATGGAACAGTTTTTTGTTTTTTTTTACTGTATAATAAAGTAATGTTAAGCAAGATTCAATAAACCTCCTTGTCAGACATATTGGGAAAAGGAGGAAAATCCCACTAAAACTCCAAAACTGAGGAATTATAGTTATTGTTATTACAGGAAGATGAGCCACACCGCAATTATGGAATATATTACAGTGATGAAACATCAAGGGGAACAACATGTAACGGCAAAGGATCTAAGCTTACCAATAATAAAAACTACTGCGGCATGATTTTGAAAAGGGTAATAAGCTACAACAGCTGCCTCATGCTGACTCCTCTCCAGGAGGTCTCCCCCTGTAGCGGCTATAAAAAAAATTTTAAAAAGAAAAAAAGTTTGAGTTCATGGCAAGAAGAGATGAGGCTAAAGGCATCATTAATCAAGGCTAGTCCTCAATTAATCAAAGGAGGAGAGTCCTAGTCGTGCGACCCCGCTATCCAAACCAGAACCTGGGTGTCAATACTAGCCTCAGGGAAGCAGCCAGCCAGAACCGCTGCACTAGTCCCAGTCAATAGAGAAGCCTGAAGATCAAGCTGTCCTCCCACGGAGTAGTCCAGGGGTAGCAGTCACTGTCGTCATCCGCGGGAGGATATGGCAACTGGCCTAGCCGGAGACACGCAGAGCACCAGAGGGGACGTTGCTGTAGGTTAATAATAAAAGCAATATAATTCAGAGTGGTGCTTGCATACAAAACAAACTTTTGCGACAGTCTCCTTCCCCCCCTTGATTAAGCACTGGCTGCAGGAGGTTGTCAAAAGTTAAAAACAGAAACATAATGAGGTAATTATCTGATACTGCAGGAATGATACAAGTTCCTTGAAACAATTTATGTGTAATGATGTTTAATATAAAGTACTGCAAGGCAGTATAAATAAATCATATGAGCAAAGATTATTTTAAAGCAGACCTGTACTGAACTCCAACCTGACTAAAAAAACATAATTGCCCATTTTGTGTTTTAAAATTTATCCGGAGTAGACCCAGATATGTAAATATGAATCAATGATCTGCAGTTTAGTTTGACAGAAGGAAAATATATTTATTTCCCGAAAAAGTAGAAGACGAATGTGAGAGGAAGACAATGTCATTAGTCATATGGCCTGTATTTATTAAGAGAAGTTCATTACTACATTTCAAACAGCTGCCTTTCTGTGTCTTTTAAGTCATTTCATCATCAGGAAAAAAAAAAAAGTTTGTTTACTCAAGCCCAATTGTATAAATAAAATACACAAGCTTTGCAGAATAACTAGCCAAGTGCATCTCATGGGAGACACTCTGCATTTCATCTAACGAAATTAAAAATAATCATCTATTTATGAACAAAGAAAAGACATGTTCTTTCTTTCGGAGTTTGTTTTACAATTCTCTGTCTTGTAGGAAAGTCAAGGAATCAATTATTTTTTTTCTCACCCTCTTTTCTTTGTGAAATTAAGTGTAAGTCACTCATTTATTTGATATCCAGACATAATTTGATCTCTAAAGACTTGGGGAAGGCTGCTGATGAGAATGTCTTGTTTTAGCTCTCAACATCAAGGCATTTCCAACTAAAGCCCAGCTCCATCAAGACCTCATTAATATCTGCCTTCATTTAGAAGCAATTGGTGACCATGGCCGCGTGACGACTAACCTTGTTAGGGACTTGAACAGTTGATTTAAGGGCCGGCCTTCATGGCTCTTAATTTAGTGGAATAAGGTGTTTCTTTGTTTTTTCCTTATTTTTTATCTATTTGATCACTTTTGAACATGTATTAACGTACCTCTCCTACTTCTATAAATCAACCATATTACTTAGACCCATCCATTCATTTATTTGGCACTACATATTAAATTGAACAAGCATGTTATAGTATAAGACTTACTGAAATTAGTGCTTAATTACCCTCTATAATATTACCCAACAGCAATATTTGAAATTATGAGTTGTGTTTAGAATTTCCAAAATTTTGCTCAAAATTTGAGTAACATCTTTTTGATTTTTACATTTATTTAATTGATCATCAAATTGCTGTTGCCATTTTCTGTGGGGGAATATATTACTTTAATCTCTAGCCGTGTCAGGAGGCATGCATTTGAATCTATCTCCACCACTATCACTTTCTCTCACTAACTCCCTCTCTCTCCCTCTCTCTCTCCAGTCCCGAGGTGATATATGGCCATTGACACCATTAGACAAAGGTATTATTAGCAGATTAGGCTGAGCGAGGGAGCACAGATAGGGACACGGACCGGGGGCCATGTTTCTAAAGATGCCAGGCCCGTAGTTGGAATAACCCAGAGGCCCCCATAACCACCGTCCCAATTACAGCTGCATCGCACTCCGCGCACACAGCGGGTCAGCGGGAGGAGAGTGAATAAATATTCCCACATTATCTCTGCCAGTAGAAGGGGAGCGGAGAGCAAGCGGGCCCACAGGGGATATGACTGCCCCTTTTGGCCCCCAGACTGGGAAACACAGAGGGAGCATAATGTGGGTTAGCAATGAAAAAGAGATATTTAAAAGAGGAACAGACTAGGTGTATTAAGATGTTTGGCACCATCTTTGTAAATTGTTATAGTACTAGACATATTAAAGAAAATCATCTCATGTACACAAATAATCTTGCTCTTAAAATGTCAAACATACACATATCATTTCTGGTTGAAATTGTGGATAAGTGTGGGTGTGTGTGATGTGCTAATGTGTGTAATTTTGTAGTATGTGTCCTGTCTTTTGTTTGTTTGTTTTTTGGTTGTGCATATACTTAAATTGTAGCCTGCCAAAGTACTGCAAATGAAAAAATTCACTGCAAGCCAACTGTACTGGTTGCTTACAAATAAAATAACTAAAACAATTAACTATAAATAACTACAAATAAAAATGTTGAAGGGAACAAAATGCTCAAATGTGTTAAGCCTACATGCTAAAAGAAGGGGGAGATACAAGAAACGAGTAGCTAGCTTGTAAATAGCAATAAGTAGCTAAAAATAAAAATGTAGCTTTAACTGTTAATATAAATGACCCTGTTTTCTTATTAAAAAGGGAAAAACAATTATTGGGATAATTGCTACTAGCGACTAGCGACTAGTAGCTAGCTTGTAATTAATATTGAGTAGCTAAAAATAAATAATGTAGGCCTAGCTGTAACTTTTAACCAAAATTACCCAGTTACCTTGTTACACAGACTGTGCACTAGCCGTACACTTTTAAAAATGTCTTATCGGACATAAAATAACAGACAAGACAGACAAAAATGATCTATTAGGCCTATATCTATCTAGTCCTATTGTGTGCTTAAATCTTTTTTTTCTCTTTTCTTTTTTTTGTCTGTGGCATAACGTGAATGAGGAATACGTTAGCTAGCTGGTCAGGGACAATCTATTAGCCAAATGATTGTTCATGTGAGACATCACAAGCACAACCAGGCTAGTTCAGACATCACCTCACATCACCAAGTAGTTGCTGTATTACACCATATAGTTATTACACAGTTAACAGTTTAACAGTTAGACCATTAGTACTAGGGATGTAAAATGTACTGTTAGCGCACCTTAAGAGCAACATCTTTAAAAGTTGAAATGCATACTGACGTAGATCTGTTTAAGATGACTTAATCATAGTAAAAGGCTTTTTTTTAAAGAAAAATGATGTCACTCTGTCGTGATGTGATATATTAGTAATTTGTAAAAGCTTTCAAATTTTACGTTCTCACAACCAGCGTGTAGAAATCAGTGTCTTTAAGACCTGACCTGACTGATACTGCCAAATTTTAGACATGATCTGACACAAGTAATATTTTTGCTTCATTTCATCCTTTATTGACCATTAGGTCAACAGGCTAATGCAACACATGGCTACACTCTGTCTCTTTTGCTCCTCTCACTGGGCATTGTATATCTACTTGTAACACATGACACGCATTGATGCAGATGTTATGTCTTAAGTACAGTAGAAGAACTTTGTAAGCAACAAAAGCAGACAGTACATCCAGGCTTTGATTAAGAACTAGAAGTTTCCCCTCAGAACAGTACAGCTGGAACTATGATTAGTCAGGGATTAGATCTAGTGGATTAACATTGATTCCTGGTGGTACCCTTAAGAGGTCTACATAGAAAGATTTATATGCATATGAAGCACCAACTCTGTATTGAATATGCATGTAAATATGGGACATATGATAAAAGACAATAAGTTAAAAGGTTTACAATGGCCATTGTTAAAGCATTTTGTTCCAATTCTGATATGAGGTGAGAATAGAAAACAGAACTGTGAGTTTGTGCAATTTATCTATGCAAGTTATTGTCATTTTCTATTTTTCCCACAAAAAAATAATACCACTAATATGTGATACTAAGCAGACACACTAGGCTCTGGTAGTTTTGTTTTTAATTATTTTAAAGATGACGTTTTGTACATACAAGGCTTTCAGCTGACAGCAAGAGTATGAAAGTCTCTATTTCTTTCTTTCTTCCTCTCCCACTCTGTTTCTCTCTCTCCTTGTTTTGCTTTTATCCTCTTAGTCTTGAAGGAGCCTAATGAGCGTGTGCAGAGGGCCTCTCTCTCCCTGCCCTTAAATCAGTAATTGGTTTCAGCGCCGAGACTGTCAGGAAATTAACACATCACACAGTGACAGCTGTTCATTTTTTCAGCAGCGTTCTTCGTCATTTGAATGGCCGCTGATTTGCCGGAGAACATCACAAATGAGTGGTTGCTAATCAAGAGGCCACTCTCAAGGGCAGAGTGTTGCCCTCTGCTTCCATTCTCTCTCTGCGGTAAGTAAGTAAGCGAAAAAGTAAGTAAAGAAATAACAGTGGCGTGCTGTGTGTGCGTCGCTGCATGTGTGTGTGCGTCTGTGTATGTGTGTATGCATCAGCTCACAGGTGGGTGCGTTGCGAAGAGACAGGCTGCTCTACGGTGTAAATATACTGTTATACTGTTTAGACAGCTTTATATTAGTGATTCCACATAGAAACACAAGTAAGTTCTCATCTGTGCTGCTGCAGAAATGTAAAGCGGGAATTTATGGATGCTGACAACCCTTTTTTTTGTTAATATTCAATATCTGGAAGACTCTTCACCAAAAATTCCAACCACAAAATCCTGCTATCATTCTTACTTGACAACCTGATCTACTTATAATTTCTTTGTCATTCAGTATGATTGTTTAGTACTGTATATTTAGCTGACATCTTAAACCTCTGATTCTTTACTCTAACAATGTCACAATGTTAAAAACCCCCATTCCATTACAAGTAAAAGTCTAGCATACAATATTTTACTTTAAATTACTGCCTAATACTTCATTTTAAAACGTTTTTATTATGCCAAGTACTAGTGTGGTACTTTTGTGGTCAATCTTTTTCAGCAATTCAATTTATTTGCATTTTGAAAAGAGTTCTTTCTCACACAGGATTCAAATTGTGTAACTATTCACAAGGAAACTACCTGGTCTATAAAACAAAGGGATTTTTTAGTATGTGCATCAATTTTCATTTTATGAACACATGTTTGAGGCAAGTACTTAAAATGATATTACAATTGGGTTTGGGCATGGCACTGTAGTGCCCCCTAATTACTTTAAGCAAAACCCACAACATTTTACACAGGCATTAGAAGTGGCAAATCTTGGTAAATGGGTTTGGACATGGCGAAATGTCGAAAGGTCGATAGTGACCCCTACAATATCTCGAAGTCAAAGCCCCCACCTTTAAATTTGATGTAGATGAAAGAAATTTGGCAGGCACATGTATCATGATCCGATGTTTTTAAAAAGCCTCTTGGAGCCATACCTTAAGTGCAACAGGAAGTCAGCCATTTTGAATTTACTTTGCAATTTTTGCATAGATTTTTGTTGGCATTTTTTTCAACAAACTCCTCAGAGATTTGACCCGACCAACTTCATATCGGTATCATCTTAAGACCTTAACGAATCTTGACAGAACTCCTTTGATGTGGCGTGCCGGTGAATTAGCATGTTTCGCCATGAAACAGGAAGTTGTTTTAACTGTACTGGACTTTGTTCATTCTGCCCCAAATTTCACATGCTTGTCTGGAGTCCAGGCCTGAACACTGGTCTACACATGATAATTAGTGGGTTCTCTTTAGCTCTGCATAGTGGAAGCAGGAAGTGATAATTAACTAATTTGTTACAAACATCTGTGATTTACATAGTATTTAAAGTGTGTGGTCTACATTTGACATGCAGCAACTTAATGTACATTTCGTCTATGTTTCCTATAGCACCACATAGTGGACACAGTATATGATAGTCACCTACATGCAATGTCCAGTGTTCAGGAAAATTCAGGAACTTGGTCTTCAGTGTGCCCTAATGTGCACAAAGGTGTAAAGGTCCGATCATCATTGCTTGCAGCTTTAATTATACATGTATTCATTGGTTAATTCAACCTCATTCATTCTCACGACTTCATCTTGACACAGTAGCTCTTCATTGATTGTGTTTATTTGCGTGATCACCTAGCCTCTGATAAGACAACCATTACATCATCGTGATAGCATCAGTTAAACATTTGGGTTCATACCAAGGTTACATGGAACGCTCCATTTGCAAGGTGACTTTACATTGAGATGTGTGCGGCTGTGTGTTAGTAGCATGATCGGGGAATAATCTTACTATGTTGATTTGAGAAATAAAGAAATAAAACACAATAAAATGTACTGACTGATTAGGAGAATTCCAACATCCAATGCTCTTAAACTCATTTTTGGGATGGTGTGTTGAAATTAAATTTGTTGACAATGACATATATCACACTCTAGACTTTAGAGAGTACTGTCAGAGAGAGATAACACACCTAGTAGCCAAACATTTCCCGGAGGCCATTTATAGTTGTTTTATTGGTACTGATAATGTCAATTTGGGACCCTGAAGGGTGTCCTTCATTTTCTTAGGAAAAGTAAAGAGGCTTTACATTCAAAGGGAATGAATTACGATTTTAGGATCATTAAATTCTTATTCAGTGTAGTTATTTTGAAGTTGCTGTGTTGGAGGTGGAGCATCCTTTTGGATAGTGGTCATGATGAAGTCCCAGTGCCAAAATGTGTAAATGTTTTTTTTTGTTTTCGTATTATTATTTTTCAACATTTGATAATGCATTTGCATTGTATCCATGGATGTGTTAAATGAACTGGATAATGAATTCTAAGAGCGCTGTTGATTTAATTTTAATGAAAGTTGCTCACTAGGTGCATACACCAAAAAAACAGTTCTTCAGGCTTCCACATACACTGGCTCAAACATGTTGCACAATAAAGTCCTTGGACCTGTAGAGAACGCCCATTAGAGTGCTTCTTTTTTTGACTCCACACTCACAAAAATGGCACTACATTAACTGCTTATTAATTATTTGTATGTTTAATTATATTTATTTGAGCTAAGTCAAATAGTGGTAAGACAAATAATACTTTTGGAATATCATAGTTTGACGACAGATTTGAGAAAAAGTCACAAAAAAAGGAAAATGCTATTCCAACTGTGACCACTATGCCTGAGTTGTTTCAACATCATCAAACAGTTACATGAAATAACACAAATAACAGCTTAGATAACAACACAACATGCAACTACATGTGATAGCAGTGTCCTTAGCAACCACCATAGAAACAATAGAAAGCCTGTGAGGATCCTCGTAATAACTGACAAATAGCATTTCACACTAAGAATGGTAGCCATTTTTTTTTTATTTTTTTTGCAGACAAAAACTAGACAATGACGTGAATGATGTCCAATAGAAAAGAAGACTGTAGGCATTTCACAACTCTAAAGCCATTATTGTGAAACTAATACACTTGGTGCTATAGACCAACATAGTTATACATTTTGATGTGAGACTGGGTTGTCCATACATTTTATTATCTATCCCAGTGCTTTAAAAAACTATAATGTGCTTAAAAGTAAAGTGGAAATAAGCTTATTCTCTTTGAGTCTCTTTCAATAGTGAGATGAGAAGATTGATTTCAATGTGTGTGCATTGAGTCTGAAGCTGGAGACAGGATGTGGTTAACACTCACTAATAACACTCACTAATGAACACATTGTATCTTGTTTAATCTGTACACTAAGATACATGTCAAATTGAAAGTTTGGGCTCTAGAGGGAGTTAAATGTACAAAATATACTTTTCCTTAAGGTGTCAAAGGCCCAGGTTCCTTCTTGAGTGTTCTCCTTATTTATTTATTTATGTTACATTGCTTAGTGATTGCTTATCCTACTCCTAAACACGTGGACACATAGTATAACCACACTGAAACATACATATATTCTTCTTTATTACACCATGTTTCACGTGTGTCAGGGTGTATTGTTTGATCTCTACACTATAAGTCTTCTTTTATTGTTTAAAATCAGATGAAAAGTTTGTGCGCATACGTGGACGAGTGTGAGGCGGTGTGCACCTGTACGTGCATAAGCATACGTCTCAAACAAAATGAGAGAAAATGAGAGCGAGTCCTGGACATCTTATAAATCCCTCAAAAACTACAGCTGGATAATAGCCCAATTAACCTTTTCATTCTTTCCCACTCGTCAGCGAAATCCTTGCCCTCATTTTTTTCCTCTTTTTTTTTTTTTTTTTTGTTATAATAAAATGAACTTCTCTTCTTCTGCTCTTCTTCCATCTTCCCCAGAGATCGGAGCAAAAAAAAAAAAACCAAGGGTGCTTGACCCTTCGCACAATAAGGATTCCTACAAAAATAACCAGGTTTTATTCCTCTGATGTGATTTTCTAGCCTAACATCTCCTCTCTTTGTCTGCGCTGACCTTATTTATGAGGGTAACATAGTGAAGGACTAGTGCCTGGATTAGAGTACAGAGCATGGAGGGGTACACTACAAGGCTAGAGGGGTCAGGGAGAAAAGATCCAAATGTGAGGACATTTAAAGGAGGATATAGAAGGTTGTTGGAGGGGGTGGTGGCATCTTGACTTCCTGGACTTCCTGGACTTTAGACAATTCAACCAGCTTTTATTCAGGGTTTTTTACTGTTTTTATGACACTTCTACTATTGTTTTACGAGATGATGCAATTTGACACCCTTTTATATCAATGCACTGTTAGGAAGAACTGACTGATCAAAACCTAAAGGTGGCTGTAAGGACACAAAGACAGTTGAATATCAGACTCATCTTTCTGCCTGTATTCCTCGAGCTGATCAGTCTCCAGATGCTGTTCTATAAATATTGCTACAAATCTTGCCATCTTTCCACCACCATGATCTTCATGATTACAGAAAGACTCATCTAAAGGTTTCCATCAACCACCATCACCAGCATCTAGACTGTGAAGGATCATTTCCTGTCTCTTATCTTCATAAGGGCCTGTCTTTATGAAGATGTTTCATATTGATGGAGTCTAATCATCAGAAATCTTCATGTCACTAACATCAACAGATATTGTAATACATTTGCAATTGAGCTACTATATGTTAAGTGAATGCACTTTTATAGAAGATAAATGTGAGTAATTACTACTTGAAAGTCTTTGGGGTTTCACTACCTGATGTAAACAACAAGTTAACATGCTTAGTTTTAATTGTAGGTAAGCGCTAATGACTGTGAGCAGGTTGTATTGTAAGGTCAGGTCACTTGTACACACTTGACGCTCTCTCACACGCACACACAAACATAAAATTACACACAAACACAGTCAACAATGATAAAAATGAAAGTGTGTCACCAGGTCAGTTTACGACCCCCCCCCCCCCCCTCCCTCCCTCCCACCGAGTCTCCCGCTACTTGGTCATCTCATCGCCGTTGTCACATTGTCACGTCCGGCTCCTGTCCTCCGCTGTCACCTCTCCACTCTCACATCGTGCCACCAACCAAGTAAATACCTCATTAATGCACTTCCACACCACACACACTCACACACACACACACACACACACACACACACACATAAAAAAGCATAATTAAAACTTTTTTACTGGAGAAAATTTCCTGCAGATTTGTTATTTTGACATCAGTATTTCACACCTCGCCTGCTGTACTGAAATAAAGTGTGTGAGATTTATTTTTTTCTCTCAATTTCAGTCTTTCTTTTTATTATTATTATTATTTTTTTCTTCCAACGTCTGGTCATTGTGAGATCATCTCTCTATTTTATTGAAAATGCTGGCGTTGGCAGAATATATCAAGCTTTTCATGTCATTCCCTCAGTAACTTACAGTGTGTGTGTGTGTTTGTGTGTGTGTGTGTGCGTGCGCTTCATCAGAAAACTGTCAGGGGATACAAAGAAGTCTATTTGGGCCTTCTGTGTGTGTTCGTGTGTGTGTTCATGTGTGTGTGTGTGTGTGTGAAAGTGTCAGTGTCTCTGCTGGTATGAAAATGTGTTTGCATGTGTGAGTGACACCCCAAGGGTAGAAAATACAGTTATAGCAAGAAAAAAGAAAAAAAAGAAGAAGAGCAGAGGGAGGAAAGTAGGAAGAGACAAAGAAAACTACTGTGATATTTCTTGATTTTGACAAGCGCCCTGCCAAGGTGAAATTGTGTCTGATGCTCATCTGTGGCGCGACTCTGCCTCTCCCCCACGTCGCCCTCTACATGAAGTTAGTGTTGTTTTCAATCTCATCTCTTCTCAAATGTGGCGCAGGGGCCGCAGCGAGAGAGAGAGAGAGAGAGAGAGAGAGAGAGAGAGAGAGAGGTGGCTGCCGTGCCTGGCGTGTTGGGTGAAATTGGACTGCCTCTCCCCATTATTGTAAACATCATCCCACCAGACAGGCAAGTGGGTCGCGGGGACGCAGGGATGAGGAGGGCCTTGCCTGGGAAAGATCTGCTAAAACACATCCATTAAGGCCCAAACTATTTTTGATTTACATGTTCAGACTCTTTAAAACTGTCACATCCACCTGCCTGAACCCGGCTCACGCCCGCCGCTCGCCTCCTTCGCTCTCCGTCCCCACACACACCCCCAAACACACACACACACACACACACCGAGAGAGTTCAAAAAAAAAAAAAATGTTCCTTTTCTTTCCTTCCTCCTCCTGCTCTCTTGTTCCCAAGCGAGGAAAAATCCCCTCTTTCAGTATCAAGGGCAAAATAGCACGAGCTAACCTCAGTAGTCTGGTAAATAATAGGCAGCCAATCGCATGTGTTGGTGTCTACCTCATTACAGTGTATGCAGAACTTAATGACCTTAACGTCAGCACAGGCTGCAATCATCTGTCATGGCAGCAATTAATTTCATACAAGGCCCACGATGGTGGCAGACCATTTAAAGTTTCTCAAGTCATACTGTAATTTATATCAGGGGATGGAAGGAGAGAAGAAGAAAAAAAATGCATATATGACAAATACCGTATAATGCTAAGTAGACAACAACAAAAAAAAACATTCATTAAGTGAGTCGAGGACAAAAAAAAAAGAACGAGATAAAAAAAATGACGGAGGTAGAGAGCAAAGCCAAGGTTGAATCATAATTAGGAGGATAATGTGGCTTAAAAGCTAGAATATATTAACCTTAACTCTATCTGGCAAAACAATATGAGAACAATAAAGACTTGAGGATATGAACAATAATTACGACCATCTTTCTCTAACGCGACTGTGCAAATAATTAAAAAACGGAGTGTAGTGCAGCTTTGGGATGCTCAGACTGCAGAGCATCTAAAAGTGCACTTTACAGGAATAGAGATCCTGTTGTCACTTATTTTGTCTCAATAAACAGTACACATTATATCCAACCATGCTGCTTTTTTTTTTTTCTTTCTTTATGAAAATCTTTCCAACTTGTCGCTCAGGGCCTCTCTACATCTTCACTTCTGCACTGATTTGCTTTTTCTTTTTTTTTTTCTAAATCATGGCATTTTCATAAAAGTCCCATTTTATGTGAATTTACTGGTGTTACGGCTTCTCCTACAAATATCTCGGCAAGGTGCGACTGTCGCCACTGGGCAGACTCATAAAGAATAGAGAGAGGGAACAGGCTTTTGTATGGATTGAGCGTACTGTTGTAAGTTATGTATGATGTGAATTGTAACACTGTACTGGCTTCTCACGGGGAAATAAAACATAAAGCAACGGCTATTAAAACAATTATATATGTACTCTGTTATTTGTGAGCTTTTGGACAGTGTGCTTTCATGATTTTTTTTTTCTTCGAGAAATTATATTGATCTACTCTTAAATTAGAAAATGTTCAGAAGAATATGCCACCAAGGATAAAGAATATTTTAAATGCTGCTAAAGGAGCTTTCATAATTATTCCTCATTCTCCAGTTTAAAAAGAGAGAGGGGGGGAGAAAAAAAAGAAGAAGAAAATAGATATTCCATAAGTGCTCTTTAAGTACATATGATGTGGAATATTACCACAATCCAAAGGTCTATGATTAGGTTCTTTTTTGCTAAATAAGAGTATATTACACCATTTATCAAGCAGAGAGGAAATGGTGACATGTCTTCTGCCTTCCATTCATCATGATTACAGTGGCATCAGTCCTAGTTTGTGTCTTAGGTCATGATGTAGTTGCCTTGTCTGGATATGCTAGAGTGTAAAAGGCAAACGGAAGGGAAATCCTCTTATGTGGCACGTTTGACTGACATATCACAAGGTCAGTGTGTGAGATTTGTACAATCAGCTGACCCACATAAGAATCCAGTGTGTGTGTAGTTGTGTATGTGTGTTTGATTTTGAAATCAGTTTTTTGTTGTTGTTTTTTTGGTGATGTGTTTTTTTTTATGGTTTTTATACAGAGAGACACACTTCTGGACAAATAACACTGCAAAATGATTTTATTACTATTTGAATACAAGAAAATAAAGACAGTAAAAGGCAGGAAATGATTGGATGTGTGTAGTTTCCTTTGTCTTTAAAGGACAAGCAGAGCATTTCTGTACTGTGTGTGTATGTACTGTGTCTTTCTTCCCTATAACAGTAAACAGTAAACAGACAGAAAGTAACAATGAGCAGTGTGTCTGGATAAAGTCAACATGAACAGAGACAGATTCAGTCATTTAACCCGTACATACTGTTAGGGTCAGATTTGACCCGTTTTGACATTTAACAGCTGTGAAAACACCCTAAATGTTGTTCTTCTACTCTGTCCTAAAGTGGCCCAAAATGCACTGCAAAGGTTTTGTTTTTGTCCATTGAGGCTGTTCTGGGTCAAGTTTGACTCATATCTATTGACGTATGTTTTGGTTAAATTAATAATTAATAGTTTTAATAAGATAGCAGTTATGAGGATTTCTTGTTATGATGTAGCAGTGAAGACTGATGGCTCTAATGGTTCTACAATAAATCCCACACTTCCATAAAGTTCTGCTCATTTTCACTTTACATAAAATGCATTTAAATAATGATTGCTATATTTAGATAAAACAGGACATGATATTGTGTGATAGTAGCTGTTTTCTCTCCAGAAGTGAGTGGTATAAAACCTAAAAAATACACTCTCTCTGCTCTCTGAAACATTCATCAAGGTTTAATCACACATTTATTGATCAGTCAGATAGGCTTCAAAATTTGGTACTGACCCTTTTTATGAGGGGATTCTTAGACTAGGTCATAATTGACCTGGAACATACTGAACATACATTCATAATTACACAAATGTGCATCTTTCACGCCACATCTATTTTCATCTCGTCTCGTCATTTTGTGACATTTTGTAGCTTTACAGATCTTTTCACTCACAAAACATGATCTATTTGCATGATGTTCATTAATAAATTACCCAGCAGTAAATAAAGCAGTTATCAAGTCTACCTATTAACCACCTGCAGTATTTAAATGCTGCTTACATGTTAATGCATCAGTAATAATAACTTAATTGTGTAATGTATCACTGTCAAAGGAGACCCTCTGCATTATGAGTACATTTGATACTTTTGGTATATTTTCTGTGTAATATACTTAACTTCATTTTTTATGGTATCACTTCTTCTCTATATCATCAAACAAGAGAGTTGAGTTGATGCAGTGGAGAAACTAACATACAGTAGGTAATGCTGGTGCTTGCTACAGGTATGAGGGTGATGCATTGAAAACAAGACAATGAATGCTTTACCTTCCCTCTTGTTTTTTTTTCTTTAGGAGTGACTGTGATGACTCAGTGTTTGATACTATGAAGAAAAGCACATTACCTCAAAGTTCAGACTTGGCATCCCTAGCAACGCATCTGTAAGGTAGCGGTGAGCTTTTGCAGTGGAACATCTAGTAATGGAACAGTCCATTCATCTGTAGAGTGGAGGGGTAACACGCTAACGATAACAAATGAGCTCTTCCATGGTATTATGTAACAGTATGTACACATATGTCTGGACAGGAACACAATTTGATATCTTTTATATCAAAACATGATCATATTGTATCTATGTCCCTAAGGGCATTCTTGTATGGGGGCCAAAGTCAGTACCTCGCGTTATTGCAAAGTCTGCCCCTGGTCGTAGCAACATCAGCTCATAGGCACCACCCATAGGACTCCAGAGCATTACTGTGACATCATCTTTACCGTGTGACACCGAGCTTGAGAGTTGCACTCTGGATTCAGATCAGTGCTCAAAGGAAAAGAGTCAGGAGGAACAGTGGGGTTGCTCCTTTTCTGCTAAAGAAGGATCAGTATTTGGGGAAAAGTATTCACCCAGCTGCAGGCACACACACAAACACACACACACACACACACACAAACACACACACACACACACACACATAAACACACACAGCCCCCATGCCGTGCAGTGCTGATTCCCTCCATCTCTGATCTTGATGATCTTGATCTTGTCATCCACTGGCTGGAGTTCAACCTCCACTCACACGAAGCATGCACACACACGCATACACACGCATACACACACACATACACACACACACACACACGCACATACACACACACACAGGTCTGCAGTTAGTTAGAGGTATCTGCTTGCATAATATCTGGTGTTAATCTGACTGATCCCCTCGCTGCCAACACATTTCACAACGACGCGCGTTCATTTGTCAACAAAAAAAAAAAAGCCCTCAGACTTTTCCTCCCTGTTTTTCTTCCTTTTTCTCTCCATCGCAGCTCTTTATAACACATCCGGCTTTGTTCACAGAGAGATTGTTGTGCGGTGACAGATTCCAAACATAAAAATACAAATCAGGCCTTTGAAAATCGCCTGAATAGAATTTGCCAGTATCAATCAATTTGCCCCCGCCGCTCGCCCCCCCCTATAGACTATGACAAAAACATCTATCTCATCGGCGCTGCTCGCGATGATGCGGCCGCGCCGTCTTCAATCTGCAATGCAAAATTAACCTCGGTTTAATACAGACGCGAGGGAGGAAAGAGAGTAAGGAGGAAGGATGTGTTTGTGTGTGTGCGTGAAAAGCCAATGAAATGCCGAGAGTTCAAACCCTGTGTGTCGTTCTATTACTTGTTTCTGTCGTCCTTGAAGGGAGACCTGAGCTTGTGCACATTATCCCAGTCAGGGGGTGTGGGTGGGGGGGGTTATGAATGACAGCTGAAGAGTCAAACTACACAGACGTGAAGGGAAACTTATTTGCGAGTGTGTGCGTGTGCGACCGACGCGCATGTGTGTGTGTGCGTGTTTCTACGTAAGCGGTGTACGTGCCAAGCAAACGAGAAGGATGTTTAGCCGTCGTTCCCGGGCAAAAATGACTTCCTCTTTGATGAAAAGGGGCTGCCGAGGGTTTGCCGTTGTGTGGAGAAGGGAGGATTTGAAATTGTCTTCCAGTGATTGTGATTGCCAAGCGCAGGGCCAGGCCATTATATCACTGAATCTTTGTTAAGCAGCCCCTGAGAGCGGCTGACAGCATAATTAATCTTACCATATGAACAAAGGGACCCACTCAATAGTACTGAGGACGCTTATTAAAAAAATACTAAACACACGCTCTAACCCCCCCACCCCCCCATCCCCCCTTTACCACCACCACCCCTTTCTCTATGTATCGCCTGGGCTTCGTTTTTTTTTTTTTTTTAAAGGAAAAAAAACACAGGAGATGCTGGTAAGGAAAAAGGAAAGGTGGTGTCATTATCTTTTTGCGTTTATGATATGAGGTGGAGGGCGGGGGGGTCGGTTGGTTGGTTGGTTGGTTGGTTGGTCAGGTTGGTTTGGTTTGGTTTGGTTGGTTGGAGGAGGGGGCAGCACCTGGCAGAATGATGGATCATTCCACGCGACAGTGAACGATATTAAACAATAATAGTGTTTATGTGATACCACCAACCAAATAGTTTTAATTAGAAATTTTAGATTAGCACAATTCCACCACCACCCCCCCCACCACCACCACCCTCATGTGAATATTCAACAGCGAGGTAGATGAGGAGATAACGCGCACACACTCACACACACGCACGCATAGCAATGTCCTTATCATTGGTCTGATGATGGAAAAAAAAAATCTTATTTTGGTTGGCATTGAGATCTGATATTATTATTGTAGATATGATGATATGCTGATATTAAAATGATTGGATTTTTTTCTATATTAGTGCTAAATACACCAAAGATTCAGTGTAATGTCTTATAGCACAATTATCACTATTTTAATGAGGACGTTTTTCAATATCAGCACAAAATAAGCATGTAAAATAAGCATATTATTATTTCTGCTTTTCATATATGTCAAATAAAGCCCAACAGATCAATACAATGATATCATTACAATATGATTCCACTTACAGTACAGACTATATAAAATAATCCTGAATTGTTCCTCTGACCCTACATCCCCCTCCCCCCTGCAGATAAAGTGTTGGCATGATGATGTAAGTATCTTGTGTGTGTGTATATCAAGCATTATAAAACTATACAGATGTTCAGATTTGACTTCATTCATTAGTTGTAGTCTACAGTCCATAAATGACTTTAATTGCAGGGGTCAGAATAGGACGACAGCCAAGAAAAGTTTAAGAACCTGTGATGAAAATGCTTTAGTGTATCACAGGGAGAAAATCAATATGATCCTTTTTATCATTCATGTTGGAAATTTATTGTCAAGACCATAAAAAGAGCTCTGTTTCCAATAGACATGAAACTCTGATAAAGGTTAACATGAAGCACTGATTCAGAAGAAAACATTAGAATCAAATATTAAATGAAGTCATTATAAAGTGAAACATTAGAGATGTAACTCTATTCTCCAGTATCAGTATGGACCTTCTGAGTGATTTAGTCAGCTGTCTCACAACTGAGTAAAGTTACATCATTTCACTGGAATAATTATTCATTAACTACAAAGAATTTAAATTCTGACAAGAAGGTCAAAACTTTGCTTTTTCATCTTTCCTTTTCTTCTTTTCTTTCTTTTATCTTTCTTGGTAAAATGTCAAGTTTGGTAATAAGTCAAGATGAACAGAATTCTCAGTCTAATGAGTTAGTTAGTTATTATGACTGTAGTAGAGTGAATGAAGTATTGGCTTTCATTTACTAATCATCCACATTCAGATAAAAGCTCAGAATCAAACCTGACATTCTCATCTCAAAGTTTCTGTTTGCTCGTATGAACGTAGAAATTCTTGAAATTCAGATGCACAACTTGGAGAACATTGTGTTTTATTGGTTTTGTTGCAAATTTCAGTCATTATTTGTGTTTGAGGCTTGGATGAATGAGCTTTGGCTGCATTTTCAGGAATATTAAAAAAATTCAGATTTATTTGTAATTTTACTCCAATGAAATTAACCTCAGTGCTTCAAAACAAGTCCTCTGTATTCTCTCTCTCTCTCACTCTCTCTCTCTCTCTCTCTCTCTCTCTCTCTCTCTCTCTCTCTCTCTCTCTCTCTCTCTGGGGCTGAACTGGACTCAGCCCGGCTAACAGAGGGGTGGAGCAGTCTAATTCATCAGAAACAGGTCACACACACACACACACACACACACAAACACACACGCCTGGCTACTAGATCATTTCTGCAACCACAAAATCACTTTAATATATTCCCAGTGCTACTTTTGAATATTAATAAAATATCAATTATTAATTTTGCCTTTGGCATGGCAAGATATACTAGTTTTAATTAGTGTACTGTACTCTTTCACAATTAAAAAATAATTGATGTCCATACATGTGGGCATTTTGCTGTGATGGTCTTTCTTGTTGTTGTCAACAGAGGCGGCAGTGAAATGATGCAGGCGCTCTCGCTTCCTCTTTTTCTTCTTCTTCTTCTTCTCCTTCTCCTCCTTCTCCTTCTTCTTCTTCTTCTTCTTCTTCTCCTCCTTGTCTGCAGTTCGGATGCACTTCAGGGCCCCGAAGCCATCAAGTCCCATTTTGAGAAAGTGCAACATCAAAACAAGATAATGAGACAGATTCGGGGCTTTAAAAAAAAAAAAAAAAAAAAAAAAGGGGGGGAAACTATAGAAGGAAGAAGGGACGCTGATGAGAAGGAAGAGATTCTGTTTATGCGCGACGTTGCCATGATGCTGATATTTAGATGAGCAATCAAACTGGGCTGATCCCACTAATCGCAACTAAGATTCCACATGATTAGCAGGGCTGCTTGTTTGACTTTTGCTCAATAATAAAAAAAAAGTCACTTATTTTCTGTCCACAAACAACTTTTAATATTTAAATATTTGCATATGGAGGCCGTTTGCCTTTATTTGACCTTTTCGGAGCGTGAGTTCGTGATTCTCCTTCTCTCCTCTCTGTGTGTTTTGCCTTTGAGTATGTGAATTTCTCTCCCTCTGTGTGTGTGAGAGAGAGAAAGAGAGAGAGTGTGTATGTATCCTCTGCATGGTGAAGTGGCAGATGGAAGTGTGAGAAGCAGGAAATCTGCTCCTGTCCATGTCAGTTCTGCTCCACAGAGCTCTGATAACTGAATAATAATCCTCCAAGTCTGTCTGCTGCTCTCGGCGCTCTCTTTTCCTTCCCTTCCTTCATCTTCTGATTGTCTCTTTAAGGTTTGTTCTATCTGGGCCTTAATTTGGGGCCAGATCCTGCCCCTGGGGGGTAATTTTCACAGGGGACAGATAGGACATGTACCACCCTTTTTTTTTTAAATCCAGTTTTAAAAAGTCTTTTTATTATTATTTAAACTGCACAAATCAAGCTTAATATTCTCCGGTTTGGCCAGCTGTCAGATTCTGGCTGAGAATGTAAGCTGCTGATTTTGAGGCCCTGATATACAGATATACAGTTCCTATATACTGAAATGCAGCAGCAGTCACACTTAAATGATTTTCTTTAAAGAAGGAATGAAAAGAAAGAAAGAAAGGAAGTGAGTTGGTTGGTTGATTAGAAGGCTTTGCAGTAATGTAGCCCATTATAATCATATTTTCTGTCCAGACCTGTTGATGTTAGGATTATAAAAAGCCAATTAACAGAAGGCATGCATTTTGAGCGACACTGTGAGAAGTCTGAACCAAAGCATAATCTAATCTATTGCAATCTCAGGTGTAACAAATATTCTTAATAAAGATAAACACACACTAGATTCACAGTTTCATGAAAGTTCCATATTCTGTGATTTAAGTTGCAAATGATGTGTTAAATAATACAGAAACAAAAAAAACTGCTTTTTTAAGTGTATTTAGTACAATTCTGGCATAATTTAACAAGATGAACCATTGTATTGTATTGGCACTTTACAAGAGAACACATAAAACGTTAATGCAACAGTCCACACAAAACACACACACACACACACAATGTTACTATATTCACACATACACACATTCATGTATATATAAAAACAGAAACAATAATAATGTAATAAGTCTGTAATATATAAATGTGTGTAGAAATGCAAGTTATTTTTTTTGGGGGGAGGACCACCAGATACCCCCCCAGTTTAAATGTCGTCTTTTTTTTCAGCTTCTTGGTGTAGTTGGACCTTGTAGTTTAATTCCCTACTAATCTCTCAACCAATATGAGTTTTGTTAGACAGTTATGAAATGCCTGCATACTTCTCTAGTTTTTGTTCTACTACATGTCCACTGCTGAAGCCATTCAAATGTTGTCCTGTACTTCACTTCCACTCTTTCTCTTCTTTTCCTGATCACAATATCTAGTGTTCATACTCTTTATCCTGTCTCAATGCTAAGTCATGCTAAAATGTTGGCTATACTGTGTCAAAGTTAATTGTCTGAATGTTAAGACAAAGACACTCAGAGTCACTCCAACACATATTAATACTAATATGTGGTTACTACAGCCACTACGCTTTGACTCGTAAAGCTAAAATATGATCATGTACCCACATTGTATTTACTGGATAGGTATGTTTAGGCAGTCATCATTAACTGCTTAGTATATCACATGAAGTGGACAAATGAAAATGCCAGTGCCAGATGTAAATGATGGAATCCAGGTGTAAACTCCACTGTGTGTTCCTGTGAGCAGCCCTGGACTTGTTGTTAATGACAGACTGTTAACATCTTCCACATACAACAATGTACAACAGAGAAATGGATATTTAGACAGGATATTTAGTTTAATTAACAGTAACTTGGTACAGAGTTTGTATGTTGTCCATGACGTGTTGAAGTGATGACAGAAAAACTTGTAAACTCAGCCTTTTTCTAATCAGTGTGTATATTTAACTCTGTATGAACAGTGGGGGAAACACATTCCATTGGAAAGGATGAGCAGAGGAGAAGATGGCACTCTTCCATTGAGATCCATTCTTTTCTGTCATGTATCTTTCATAAACTGTTTATTTATTGGTTGAAATAATAACATTTGTTACAGACTGCTTGGTTTATAGAGGATGCACAGCTGACATTGTCTTGAACTTCCTCACCTCGTACATCCCACGCTTGCTACAGTCTGCTAATGAACAGGGCTCTTCAGGTATTGAATGCTATGTAAACACAGTTGTATTACCTTTGCCAATTGGAAAAGCTACTAAACTCACAGTATCTTTGTTTTGTGGTACATTTCAGATACTGTATGTGGATCATGGATCTAAGTTCCAAGTATTAACTCAGGTCTAATAGTTTGCTGATTAGGCAGCTAACATAGAGAACATATCATAACATCAAGCATGTGTAACTATAATGATCACTTTCATTCAAGAACAGTCTAAAACTGACCTATGTTGAAGTGTTAAAATGTATTCACTGTGACCAGCATGCTGACCTCACCTCAAAAACTCCTCTGTAGTTCTGTCATGGCCCCCTCACTATACCCTCCTCACTATACCCTCCTCACTATACCCTCCTCACTATATCCTTCTCTGGATCAACAAATATGCCCCCTGCAGACTGGTGATGCTTTTTCTACTTCTGCGTTTCTTTTATGTTTTTATCTTCAGTCAACCAAATCTTGTGGATTTCATTGATGAATTGTTTTAGAAGTTAAATAAAAGTAGTTTATATTTAGCATTTACATTTTTCATTTCATGGCACAACTTCACCTATTTCCAAGGTATATGGAGAAGGGCAAAAGTCTGAAGAGATCAAAACTGCATGTGTGAATATGTGAATATCTCTTACTGCATTTTTATGACTTATAGCAGTATAGCAAAATATATGATGATGCAGCTGGTTACTGTCTTTTCAAAATAAAAGCTATTTAACAATAACTTCAAAAAGGATTTATATAAACCTGACACAAGTGGAGATGAGATTGTGTTTGAATCTACTAAAAGTAGTCCTTACTCTTGTCTTTGGTTTATATTTCATTTGTCCTCTCAGGAGACCATTATAAATCACATATTGTCATGAGAATGAGAATCAAAATATACACAGATGAAAATATTTATTCTTGAAAAATGTGGTGGTGCTTATCTTTTACAGGCTTGCATGTCTCCAATATTCCACCAATCAATAAGAAAACCAAATATTATGTAATCTGAACTTTGGTTGCATGCAAATCAAAATGAAACTAAAATAACCAACTACTCTGGTATGGATGTATACAGTTGTATGTATATGCATGTATGCAGGCCTACTACCTCAACTGATTAACTGATCAACTTCCTTCAATATCCCAATAAATAAATACCAATGTTCTTCTTCTCTTACTGGAAAATGTGGATACTGGAAGAGGAGAGATAGAGAAAAATGAAATCCAGAATCAGGGGATTTATGACACAGACACATCAAGCAGAGGTAGAAGAGAGAGAGGATAGACAGAAAGAGAAGGAGAGTTTCAGAGACTTCCTTAATGGTGTTGGCATGAGATTTGAGGGTTTAATATTGCATGCCGTTGGATTTTTTTTTTTTTCCTTTTTTTGTGCAATTGACCAACATGACATGCCTAACTGTATAAATGGGATGCTTTATGATGATAAGATCACTGGCTAATAAGATATTTATGTGACACGCTGACGGATCCATCTCCTCCCTTCCCCGTCCTGCCATCTTCACGCCTCGCTGAGCCGGTGAGGATCAAACGCAAATTCTCCAAATGGGGTCGTTAAATGGAGAGGAAATTTAATAAATTAATACTTTTTTTTCTCACAGAAGGAGCTAAAAAAGAAAGACGGTAGAGAGAAGGGAAAGAAGTTTTTTAGTACTGACAAATAGCCCAAGTGACAGGGTGTTTATAATCTTTTTTTTTTTGTTCTTCAGTCGTCCATTCCGTCTTACCCTCGGCTCCATCCTTCGAGCACCCTTTGGGTATTTACACATGGGTGACACTTGTGGAAGGTGTCACACTTGTCATATCCTAGCTTAAATGAGGATCTTGTAGTTTTAATCCCAATGACAAGCACCGAAGATAAACCGTGAAAATATTACCAAAAGGAATATTTTAGAATGGTGTGGAAGTGGATTGCTTGGTGACCTGCTGTTTGTCTGATGATTTGATCAAATAACATGAGCTCCACTATGTCACTGGAAATGTTGTTGGTGTAAGCAGTTTGGAGAGTTTTCAGTAGCAAATGATATTATATGCGAGGAGTGAATTAATTTCATGGTATTTAGATACAGAGTGAAAACTGTAAGATCACCTCCATAAAGTGAAAGGTTCCATAGCAAGCTTTGACAACAGTGTACACACAATAGTCTGTATGCTCCCAAGCCCTTGCCACATACATATATATATATATATATATGCTCGTATACAAACATCCTCGGGAGTGGAGATATCCAGAGGGCCCAATTAGCTAGAGACATGGAGAGAGAGAGGGAGAGAGAGAGAGAGAGAGAGAGAGAGAGAGAGAGAGAGAGAGAGAGAGAGAGAGAGAGAGCATGTACTACATTGACAGACTGTGCTCTTTGTCAAGTGCCAGCCTCTGTGTTTGACTACAGGCCGCCTGTCAGCCCCTGCATGGCATCCATAACAACTCATGTGACATACAGTAGACACAAGCAAATGCAGACGCAGACACGTGCTTGCGCGTGCACGCACACACACCCACACCGAGTCAACATGGCCATGCTAATTAGCCTAATGCTGGTAATGAAGAGGCCTGACATGCTAACATCTTAGGAGTGATGCTTTTCGCGAGCAGTGTAAACACAAGTGTGACACCTCCTGACCCCCCTCCTCCCACACACACACACACACTCGCTCGCTCGCACATACGTGAGACACTTAACACACACTTCTCGCTGCAATTTAGACGGACAAGTGTACACACTACTACACACACACACACACACACACACAAATACTGCCCACGCAGCCACCACCAGCTCTCTGTTCATTGGCATTACGTTTAGCACATCTGGTTGTTGGACCACCCACTGGGATTCACACCCTAAAATGTGAAGTATTCACAATGTAAACACGCACATTTCATGCTCGGTTTTCTGTTGTACCTGTAACACGCTGAGGTACCTGAGGTCTCTTTCACACAGAAGTATTAATGTTGGAGTGGTTCAGTGAGAAATTTGGGATTATGGAAGCTTTTGCTGAACCCAGGCATTAACCAAGTACCAGTAACCAATTCAACCAGTGCATTGTGTTTAGAAGACTATCTGGACATTGCAACTAAAGCATAGATTGCAATTATAGTAGATAAACTATGGTTATGATTAGAGCTGGGTATCAGAACTTAATACTTTTAAAGTATCCACCAAATAAATCAATACCAAGTAGTATTGAAACGTCTCCCGTCAAATGATATCTGCAATCCATCCTTTTTGCACCCAGAGAAAGCCCACAGCCAATCAACGTAAAGGTTCTTTGATTTAATGTGACTTGTGATTGGTCCATTGCCACAGCAGCTACAACCCGTTATTTTATGCAATTCACATGATGGGTATCGAGTAAAGTACTCAGTTGGTATCAGTATCACTTTAAGGGTACTTAGGGCCCTATAAAATCCGTTTTATTTTTTCCCAAATTCCATTTTTTCCGTTTTAATTTTTGTGAATCCTGTTTTTCAACCTTTTACTCTTATTTGACTAACAATAACAGTGTGTTTTTGCAAAACAACAGTTCACCTGACACATAGAAGTCCTTCAGGAACTGCTCGGCTCTGTACTGAGGGGTTAGTGTCAAGTTTTCGAAGATTTTTCACCGACGTAGACAGAGCCGTGTCCAGCTGCTTCGTCATGTTTACATTGTTTTGAAGGGGGATGGGCTCAGTGTGTGGAGGGGGCTTGTTGTGCCACCCAGATTTGTTTCCTTCCATGCAGTTTTCCCCAGATATACGTTCCTCTTCCACACGAAAACAGCATTTCAGTCAAATTCAAATTATGTCAAATTCCGCGATATTCTGCGTTAAAAATAAATTCCGTTGTAATCGGCCAATTCCACGATTCCGTCCATGATTCCGTGATCGCGGAAATCATAGCCCATAGGCCCCTAGGTACTTGTATAGGTACTGGTATCATCATTATTTCAACGATACCCAGCCATAGTTAGATATAACTAGGGTTTGGTAAACTTTAGTCTCCTGCCTTAAAGTTGGACTGATGCCCATCCAACACCACCTCGACTACCACACCCTTACTTTCCGCCTCATCATGAATTGAAAACTTTGTTATACTTTGACACGCTTTGACAAAACAGTCCGATTCACCTTTAGAGGGTTAGGAATGAACATCAATACTCAAGACAAGGACTGTATGCGACATCCATGACACATACATTTCGTCTTCCAGTATCCACAAAACTTACAAACTCTCAAATTGTTGGGTCATTCAAACTGTCGTAGAGTTATGATGTAGAAGTTTTGAGAAACCTTGGTCTAACAATTCAGTAACTGCTCAGATTAGATTGCGGCTATGGCTCAGGAGGTAGAGCGGTCGTCCACCAATCAGAAGATCAGCGGTTCAATTGTGTCAATGTGTCTTTGGGCAAGATACTTAACCAACCAAATTTCTCCTGATGGCTGCATGGACAATGGTTAGTTTCCTCCTGATGAGCAGGTTGGCACACTGTGTGGTAGCACCTGTCATCAGTGGGTGAATAGGTGGGCATGGGTGAATGTGACATGTAGTGTAAAAGCGCTCTGAGTTTTCAAAAGACTAGAAAGCACTATATAAGTACAGTCCATTTACCATTGCTTGACATTGTAATGGTCCCTGTGATGAATTGGGTTCTTTATTGAATAAAGCCATTGTTAAGAGTATAACTAAGAAAGGCCAGTATATACTTAGACTCAAAACCATACTAAAGAGTTCCTAACACCACTTTTCCTGTGTGCTCTTGAAGAAATATTGGAAAGTAAATGTCTATAAGGACATGAATAATAATATCAAATCAAGTCAATGTCAAAGTTTTAACCAGACGATACGGACATAAGAACAAAATTGTATGTGAGGTCAGGTCTTGTTGTGAACAGCCTGACCATCATGCTACATTTTACTTGAGCGTGTTTCGTAAGATCACAACATGAACTCATTCAAGAACATAGAAAGGTAGTTCGTCAAGGCAAAGGCACCTGTTCTAGTTTTTCCCTCTCAACACACACACACACACACACACACACACACACACAGAGACATGTACAAATACACACAAACAAAAACACACACACACACTCCTTCACACACCCTCTCTTTAAATCTCGGAGGAGCTGCCTGTGTACTCTATATTTATTATCCAGGGTGGCACTGTTGATAGATGAGATACCTACTCAATTACAAGGGCACAACATTGCCTTTCCAAGCTGATAGGGTGAAAAACTGGCTCCTTTCTTCTTCTCCCTGGTTTTTTTTCTATCCCTCTATCCAGAAGGGTGATATACAACAACGTTTGGGGGGTGAGGGGTGGAGGGGGGGGTTACATCTCGCCGACACACGCTGAAACACCCCGCGTCCAGAAAGCCCATCACCATACAAAGGACAGACAGGAGCGGGTCACATAGAAGAAGCAGTGACTTCCTTCATTGTGGTATCCGTCTAGGAGGGATTTCTGGCTGCCTTGTACGTAGTCCACGTACTATAGAGTATAAGAACAAACACACACACACACACACACACACACACACACACACACACACACACACACACACACACACACACACAAGTGGACAGAGTGCAGCTACAGCCAGAGAGGCCCACAGTGGCATTAATCTCCATCCAGCTGAGATTTGCGAAGTCGGGAGATTGAGAGGAGGCCGATGATGCCGGCTGTTTTGAGGCGGACATCTTGGGAACGTGATGTTGAGCTATGTTCCTTGCAGGCCGGAGGGGGGTGGATAGGGGGTAGAGGGGTGTATGGGTGAGTGGGGAGGGGGTGGGGGGCATCGACATATAAAATGGTTGTAAATTTGCATTAGGCTCAATCCATCATCATAGGTCTGGGTGAGAAGGGAGGGAGGAAGGAAGCGGGACTGGGGAGAGACATAGAGGCAAAGAGGGAGACTGTGGAAAAGCAGGGAGGATGTAGGAGGAGGAGGAGGAGGGCAAGGCGGTAGCGGGGCCGGTTGTTGAGGAGGTGGTGCAGGCAGTGTGCAGGCTGCTCCGCTGTATGCTGGCGGTGAGGCCGGCCTTCTCCTCCTCTCTGACAGATTCCTATTTAAGTGACTGTGAATGCAACAATTCCACAAATAATTTGTCAAGCCGTGCGCAGCTGAACTGGCTCTGAACCCGACTCCCTCTCTCGCTCTCCTCCCACTTTTCTAGCTCGCTCGTTCCCTTGCCAGCTACACACAGAGACACACACACACACACACACACAGAAAAAAATAGATTTGAATGAATATGTGCACTGTTACATGTAAACAAACACATAGTAGCCATAATCAGGTTCTTTCTTTATGTTTGGACCATATATTATGTGACAGAAAAGTCATTTGTCTGAAATCATAGTGGAGATTGTAAAATGAGTTTCCTCTGTAAATAACCTTTAAGATTATTTTACCCTTTAGAAGTTCATATGCTAATGAAGCATAGCTTTAGTTCAGTGCTGAATTTCAGGTTAGAAAATAATCCACTGGAAACAGTGCTTTCATGTGATTGGCTGAGGCAGATGATGCGTTATGGTGCAGCAAAGGTTGAGTCTGGTTCAAGTTTTTTGTCAGAAGGTGTCAGTGCTCATATACCACACTGCACTCTTTCAAATAAATGTGACAGCTGTTTTTTTATGTTTCAGCTAATGTTGGTCTGAACACCATAACTGCTTGCTTTACATGTTTAACTCAGCTACCCCAAATGCCTCAGGTCTATTTTTTTCACTTATGTGCAAAAGAGATGTGATTTAAACACAATTCACAGCAGTGTTGTAAAAATCCAAGTTTCAAGTTGATTTTATTCATATAGCACTTTAAAAAGATAGATAGATAGATAGATAGATAGATAGATAGTCCAAAATGAAGAAAAAAGGATCAAAATGAAAATGAAACAAAATATAAACACAAATATAGAACTAAAAGTGAGTCTTTGGATGTATTTTAAAAGTATCAACAGTGAGAGTGGCCATCACACTGGAAGTGAATTACCATTCATTTCCAAAAATGAAATTAAAAAGGTTAATTATGACGGTATCTATCAGCAAACTGACTCATGAGTGTTACACAATGTTACACAACATGTAATATATATAATTGTAACAACAGCTAAAATTAGCCACTGAAAGCTACTGGTCATACTAAACCAGGTTAGGTTATAACAACACAACTCCAGCTTATGTATTTTTCAGTTGTAAGATGATGATTGTGTTACTACATCTTTTTTCTTAAAGGGAAATAATAGCACATTAACTGATGATTGCATGTGTAGGGGCATACACAAACATACAAGCAGAGGTGAGACAAAACAATAACATAGTTGTATTTGTACATATAACCTCAGTGGTGCTCTTCCATCAGAGCTGTGATCTATCAGAAACACGCTGTTGAAGCATGTCCCTTATCTGTCCCCGTCAGCGGGGGCATTACTCACCCAGGAAGTTTGTATGGCATGCTAGGTGAAGGGTGGGTGGAAGGAGGGGGGGTCCAGTGTTGTCAGGCCAAATTGGTGATCAATCACCACATCAACCTACCCTCCCTCCCCCCCGTCATGCAGATTACATTCATAACAATGGGGCGAGAGAAAGGGTAAAAGAGATGAGGGTGAAATATTTTAAATTTAACAGGTGAAAGAAAAAAAAATGTAAGTAAGGGATGAGCTAACACTATACAGATGATGTTTATTCAACAGATATTTTACACCATACGGTGGGTGCCGGCAAAGGTGGGATACGAAGAAGAGAGAGAGAGAGAGAGAGAGAGCTGAGGATGGAGGAAAAGGCCTTAAGCAATGACTTCAGAGGGCATAGCAGAAACGGGAAAAAAGTGTTCATTCATCATTATTGTCATGGGCTTTGGCAAATGATAACAATTTGTCTTCATCCCTATTTTTAGACAATGAGCCACAATAGCCATTTTGGCCAGATGGGAAAGAGGGCCTGTGTGAGCAATACGCCACATTTTGTTTGATGTCCTTTATATGGAATTTCTTAATTAGGACTCTCTGCCACCGGTGTCTGTTTCAGGACTATTATTTTAAACGTGCATGCAGCTTAATGACACATTTAGATGTATGGATCTATATTTAGGAGTTGGTGGACTCTAATTTCCTTGGATATATATTTATGAGGTGTATTTATATAGATAATTCATTTTATGTCACAGTTCATGCTATTAAAGTTAAGGTTTGCAGCAGTAAAAATGATAAAAATTCAACTATCTGTCATTTGATATTTGTCAGTCATGCTATTAGAAGCAGATATATGATGAACTTAATGGATGTAGGACCAATTGGACAAATACGTTAAACATCAGCAATACATAAAAGCATGAATACCTATAATAATTGAGTCTCTAGGGGTAACTGATTTCCCAAAAGCATTCCCCATAAACAAACAGCCGTGATAGACAGAAAGAAAATGTTGACATGGGACAAGGGAGCATTATTAAAAGTCAGGAGGTGTGTTGTGTTTGTAGCAGTGTGTGTGTGTTACATGAAGGCTCTGATGTGTTTGTCCCTGCTGGGCCTGTAGGGAGGTCACGGTGTGAACCAGGAGGGATGAAGATAAATAGGAGTGGAGAAGGACATATGGAGGAGGTATAATTGACATCTAACGTGCACGGTGACCCTGTGACTCGCAGGTTAGTGGCAGTCCACAGCATTAACACACTGCATTACAGCATGCTCAGACAGGAAGTAGAAGCTGCTGTTAAAACCGGAAGCAAAGTTCTCAACTATACATTCTGCTCCTCTGCTGTTTAGTAGTCACATGTAGAGCTGATGTTTCACTTTATTCATTTATAAAGTAAAGCTATGTAGTTATGTGGCTTACATCTCTGAGTCATTGAAGTCAAGCTGTACACGTTCCCCAATGTGAAACACAAAATGAATGCTATGAAACAAAACATAATCATAATCTATTTTCAATCATATAAATTGACATTGACATTTTATACATGATATAAATCTACTAGAGAAAATATGTTTGAAAATGTGAGACACTTACTCATATTACTCTCATTACTTACAGTACAAGGGGTAACCAAAAGTCTGAAAGGATCAATGGCTTAACATGGGCACTAAAAGAAAACAGGATGAGCTTCCCAGTGCTTCCATGGCTGGTCTGGACCCTCTCATCATCAATGCATTCACTGTTCAACTGATACAAAGGGCATGGACCTTTTGAAAAGATGTATTGAAATATATATTGAAAGATGTATTTGAGATCAAATGGGATAACATGACTCCTTTCATTAATTATTTGTACAACTTACTGTATAGTGCTGCCTTTAATGCCTTCACTGCCTGTGATCTTTTTTTTTCTTTTTTTAACATTTGACACACTACATCATTCTGTTATAGAACCCAATGGAAGTTGTGGGGAAAAGATGCTCTTAACAGTGTTGCCAACTCCTCGGTAAGGAAAGTAGCTATTGGCTGTCCTAAAAGTCGCCAGAAGTCGCTAAATGACGTCATCGTCTAATTTGCATAATTATCATGTGCATGTTATTGTAATGGACGATGTAGGAGAGAGGAATAACGTCTTGGGAGAGACAAAAATAAATATGTTAAAAACTACAATTGAGCTTTCTTATGTTGATTCTTGGTTTGTTTGTTTTTTAAAATGTAAATACATTTTGATATTTATTGTTAAATGTTGGAATATCAAATTGAATCAAAAGACTGTTATGCAGGGTGGATGTGGAGTGGTGTGGGTCTCCTCTCTGCTCTGACTGCAGCTGTGTGAGGCTACTGTTAACCTGACCGCCTGTGAGTGCTTTGGGACAGGGGAGGGGCTCAGGGCAGCACCCACTACTCGTTGAGGACAGTAACGATACGTGCTTTCACTTCAAAGTCTCCAATAGGCTAACACCAGAAAAAGTCGCTAGATTTGTCGCTAGTCGCTTTTGAGGAAAAAAGTCGCTATGAGGGTTTGGAAAGTCGCCAGATTTAGCGAGAAAGTCGCCAAGTTGGCAACACTGGCTCTTAAACCTTTAAAGTTACACATAATCTAAGTATTAGTATAAATGATCTTTATTTATTTACATGAAATCAAATCCTGTTTTTGATAGTTACATGTCGTTGATGGTAAGCAGGTTTCTGGTCATAGCTTTTCAATGTATTTACATTCTATAATTACCTTTCATTGTAAATGGCCACCAAGAGTTCACCATTTCCCACACATCAGAGATTCACAATTAGGCATTCATGTAATCCAGCATCACTGTCATTTTAACACATTGCTATCTGCTTCAGTTTGTACTCCATATTACAGCTATATGAATGTACTGCCAATACAAACTGAACATTTCCTACTGACAGGAAACACTCCATTTATCATCGAGGTTAGCACGGCAACCGTTGATCAAAAATGTGTCTACAAAACAGTCTGCTGTGTCCCGAGCTTGTGTGGAAAACTACTTATGTGTGAAGCCAGAAATCTTGATGGTGGTTCTAATTATTATTGAATGGTTTTATTCAAACAATGTGAATGTGTTTGGCTGCACTGTAAACATAAGTTACTTGTAATTCTGACAAAGTAGCTGCTGTAGTATTAAACTGTCCTTGCTGATACCACCAGTAACATAGATGTCACTTAATCATCCACAACAGAAATGTTAAGGACTCATTTTAAAAGGATGTTATATTTGATGATGACTTTAAGAGGAAAAACATGTGTGAAATGATATTTTATGTATCCTGTTGGGGAAAAAAAATACTCTTTGCTAATAAGCTGAACACAAATTTCGGCTCTTCGTCAAATTCATCAGAAAAGTGGACCACTGTTCTGTACACAACATTTGATTGACAGTTGATTTCTAGATGGTGTATCAAAGATGGCGACAAAGCCTATAAAAAAGTATTTATGGACACTATAACGTGGATTTTTTTTTATTTAAACAAGGTTACTGGTACAGATTTATTAAAATGCAATCGGATGTTTGTCTGAAATCCGAGTCGATTACTTTGAATTAAAAGGCCTGGCAGTTGGGCATTAGGGAGTGTGTTTCCATCTGTGTTAATGGGGAGCATATGGTGACAACAAAAGACAAACTCTGGTCAACAAAAGCCATGTTATTGTTACAAAGTTAATACCCTTCCACTCTTCATGCATTATTAACCATCGGCATGGCTTGGACTGTTTAGAGGGATTAGTGTTGTTCAGTGTGTATTCAGATTGTGACCAAGGGTAATGGTATTAAAGTGTTGTACCATTTTCACTTTGACTGTGTTCAGATCATGTATGGTGCCTCCACTGCCTCACTTGACTGACAAGCTAATGTTATAAGACAGAATATTACACAATCACCAGTGGCACAGGGCATTTTCAGCCAAAACTCGGCCTTTAAAAACGGAACATTTTTACATTTAAAATACCAAATAAAAGGTGACAGCTCTATGTTTAATCCAGATTTTGCACCCATGCAGACTTCTTGGAGTCCTGGTACAATTCTACAAGTCATAGTGGTAAGTAGTATTCAAATATATATGTAGGAGACTGCATATAAATGATTTTGCTAAGTATTTAATATGAACATTGTCTATTTGTTTGATTTCTTTGCTTTTATATTGGAGAAATAAAAGAATATAAATGATACAACAACAGAACAATAATAATTCTCTTTATATTCCTGTAGAGCAGCTAATTCCTCACTCTGGAATTGAACCACCAAGGCCAATTGTTCCCCACTGAACACAAATCCATCGTCCCTCCGCGCTATAAGAGTGACATATCCTCTGTATCCCACCCCTCTGTCTCCCTCTTTCTGTCTCTGTCCATTTCTCTCTCCTCCAACATTATCCTATCAGCTGTATCACTCCCACCAGTAATTTATAACACCTCCACTGTAGTCCCCCCATTCCAGGGATGTACCAAGGGCTCTTAAGACGCTATTGATTTTTATTTGATTAAATGTCTTGCTGGTTTGCAGCAAATTAGCAAGAGTTTAATCAAATCACAATCGATATCTACTTAATAACCCCCCCACACACACTCACACACACACACACACACACCTCTCGCAAACTAAGGTAATATTCACAAGTGAATAATAGGGAGGGTAGACTGCACAGATGAAATAACCATGCTTGCATGGATTTAAGGCGTCTGCATGTTAAATAGTTGACCCAAGTGCAAATTTATGTTTGGTTACATTTGGTGTGTGGAGTTTATGGTGTGTGTTTTCCATAAACAAATTAGTACACATTTGCTTGTGATTTTACATGTTCAGCCATAAACTACTCTGAATGATCATTTCTTATATCAAAATGCAAAAAAAGTGACATGTGAGATCTATGCAACCTGTTTACATTTTTAAGGTGGAATCTATGAAATTTGTCAAAGATCAAAAATAAAGGTTTTTGAAGCAAATATTCACAGCATCACTTGTGATAGTATTAAGGAGGTAATTAGAGTGAAGTAGATAAGGGTAGAAGAAATAATTGGCATCATTTAGAAAACATGATTTAGAAAAGCACAAATAGTGGGTTTTATTTCATATCAATACTTTAAAAAGTGTTTGTTTACTGGAAGAAAAATATTGTGCATGTCACAAGTTACATCGCTGTTTCTGTCTCTCTCCTCTGGTCCAACCTGCTATCTCTGTGTCATTAATGTGTAAATAACTGCAGATCTGCGGTTTGAAAACTATGCAAAACAGCTTATTGAAGAACATTTATTTTACTTAAACATATTCCCACTTCTATCCAAATATAAATCATTGTGCTGCCTCAACAAATATATATATATACAAATACTGGGATCTATGCAAATTCCTATTATACACACAACCATGTTTGCACTTCACCAAGTCATGAGTCAACTGCTCTGGTTAATTGTGGTTCTGACATTGACATGATCAGGTCCTGTTTTAGTTTTACTAGATTAAAACTAGCTGGGCTGATCAAACATTCAGAAAGGTAAAAAAATCAAATGACAGCATGTACTGTAGTCCAATCAGAATTGTTGTAGAGCACGTTGGTCTGGCTGAATTAGGTAGATGAAAGTCAACTTTTTTAATGTACTACAGTGTTATAGTGCATAGTCAATAAATCCATCAAATAGATAATGATAAAAAGATAAAAAGAAGAGGAAAATAGTGGAGTCCAATATGGAAAATACCTAACTAGGCATAAGGATCTTAACAAAAACAAGACTGTCTACTTTCCCCTCTGGAATACTGTTATTGAGTGTAATCACATATGAATGCTTAATCTAATTTTTATGCATATCATTTCTAGTTATTGATTTCAGGGGGGGGGGTAATCTTTGTACTTTGATCCTTTTAAATATTATAACTATAAAACGCTAGACATATATGACTTTTATTATGGTGTCTTCTCCTGCCGCCCGGCGAGAAGTCACAATATCAAAGTGCATATATGATTCAAGACATCCCGCATGTTCTTCTGATAGAAATCACATGTGGGACCACACAAAAAAAAAAAAAAAAAAAAGACCTCTGGAAACTTACATCTGCCCCCCCACCTACCCCACCCACCCCAACCCACAATGAATCCCCCTTCAGACATCAATCATTTTTATTGGCCATCTGTGAGAAGGCCTTTTTCGAAACAGTGAAGTATCACTTTCGACATCACTACCAAAATAGTACAGGGTAAGAGAGGCAGTGACTGATGTTTTGGTGTCGGCTGATGTATGCCAATGCTCCCTTCAAAAGCCATGTGCTTGTATTATTCTACCAAATCGGTGCCAAATAGTACAAACATTATTGACCGTGAATGTCATGAATGAGAAGAGCAGAGTATTGGCTTTTCCTTAATGTGTTTTGAAGAGCTTTTTCTCTTTCTTTTTGTTGCACTGTATTATAGTATTGACAGTGGAATATTCTGAATGACCTGCTTTCATTGTGCTTACACAGTAGGTCAGGTCTTCAGTTACTCCGCCATGTGGTTAGCCACATGTAGAAAAGCCATAAACTGCATTATAAAGTGCGTGTGCATGTGTGTGTATGTGTGGCCTTTAAAACAGTCAGCGCTCTCATTAGCCTCATAACCTACCAAAATCTGGCAAACATGCACACACACTCCTTAATACATGGAATGTAACAAGACCAGAGCACCTGGTGTATTTTGGCTCCAAAATAACTGGTAACTTAAGATTGTGTTGACATACAGAGTACAGAAGGGGACTTCCTCATTACAGGACAAGAGTATTCAAGGGCCCAGATATAAGGTAAGTCATTTTCAGACTAATATAATCTACATATAACATGGATTATGTGTGCTTCCTTTAAAATCACATGTCCTTTTGTCTTTTTTCCTGTGTGTTCCCTCCCTTCTAACTCATGTACTTGTGCCCTAATTCTCCAGTGTCACACCAGTCCATATAAAACCATCTTTGCCTCTTATTGCCAGTAAACACAATTTATCATAATCCCTAAGAATTCCACAAAAGCCGTCTTTAAAGTAATGAAGGTTCGATGTAATTAATTAAATGTGCATTGCCCATTCCGAGCGCTCCAAATGGAAATGGAGAATATTGATATCGCAATCGACAGATATTATAATGCATTTGAAATTTGATTTCAGCCCTTGTTTTTTTGTAATTACGGTGCAATCATGTGATGTAATGTGCATTTATCACTCGGCTCCCATTTGCCAGATTTGTATTCCTGACGGTAATCAGTTCACCCCTCACCCCTCAAACCCCCCCTCGCCCCCCAGTTCATGAATCTGAATCCAAATGAGGATCAGTATGTTTATTATGTGCATCAAATGTACAGGAATTTGTTAAAGTGGCAGTGAGGCAGATAAAAAGTGTTGTTATGCTTTGTCTAAGCTGATGGTTGTGACTCAGTAGTTAGTTGGGGGGGGGGTGCAGCATGGACAGCAGGACATGCAAGGGGCCAGTGTCAAAGCTAAGATGTAAATACATTTTTCTAGGAAACATCTTCAATGTTTGTTATGACAGGTGTACTTTTTGTTCCACTGGGTGTGAACGGCACAGAGGAGTTTCAAGATTATCTGTCGCTGTGAGATTTCAGAAGTCTGCACATCTGCCCACACCACAACTGGACCCATGACAGATGTACCACCAACGCTACAGTAGCTAGAAAAGTCTCTTTTCTGTTATTGGGGAAACACAAAACATTAAGTGTGTGGGAGCTGCCAATGACTCAACAGGCATTGAGAGACATTTTAACCCCCCGTTTGCTTCTCATTGACTGTACAACTTTTGTCCTCCCAGGTCAACATTGACCCAGTCTGGTTTATAAAGCATAAAGCAACTTCATTCCAACTTATTAAAGGTTTTACACATATATTTTTGGAAGTTATGTTGAATAGGCTGCATTTAAATGAAACCTTAACTCATTTTTTAGTCCTCCTGGGTCAAAATTGATCCGAGGACAACAGGAGGGTTAACAGCTATTACACAATGAGTTCAAAGAACAAGCTCTAAGAGCAAGAAGACTAAAAACACTTGATGTGCAGGCTTCAGGCTTTTCATTTTAAATAGTCCATACTGACCTGCTTGTATACATTTCTGTTATTGTTTAGAGAAAACCATTAGGATGAAGTTAAGTTGTGCTTTTACTGGCAATGATTCCAAAAAGCTTCATATAAAAAGTTGGATTTATGAAAATAGAACCAGACAATATCCATTTTGAACTTGTCCTTACGAAGCACATTTATTTGATCATGCATGTAAATTAAAAGGAGGATATTTTTAATATCATTCAAAATTATATCAGCCTATCTCTCACATTAACCTGACAGGCTGAGACTCAAGCTTTAAAAACACAGTAAGATGGAGAGCAAAGTGCAGGAAGGAGAGTACAAGCTTTCCTGGTTGTATTTCCTCCCTCTAATTTTTTCCTCCCTTCCTCGCCAACAGAAAAAGCCAACCTCAATTTGTGTCAAGTGCCGTTTTAAGACCTCGGGATTAAAGCTATAAAGTGGCGTCTGTCAGGGTCTTTGACGCCCTGGGGCCCCCCGCTAACATCTGAGAGCCAGCGTGCTGTTGTTCGGTATCATCTCCCATCATATCATGTCAGCGGTGAGGAGACGGCCCGATGAGACAGGCAGCCGTCAAAGGAGCTGACAGGACTGATTCACGTCAGGAGCACTTCATCCACGGCTGGGGTCGATCGAAGCTGACTCCACGCCTCTCTCAGCCAAAAGTGGATATCCATCCCAATGTGCGTCACACTGGAGTTGTGGGGGGTAGACTGAGGGAGCTGAGAGACTGATGCTTGGCAGTCTGTGATGAAGACGGGGTGATGTTTAAGAGTCGCAGTGATGGGGGGGAAGAGATGAGATGGGAACTCTGATGTTTGATATGTTAGGCCACACAGAGCAGAAGGGGCTAATGTCTGCTCCAATCACAGAGAGGCTGATAAGTCTACTACCAATGTGATCCAGGAACAACAGGCTGGATGAACTATGGAGCTAAAACACCATATAGCATATGATGTTTCGTATGTATATCTTCAATATACAGCGGCGGCTGTAGGCAGGAGGTAGAGTGGTCGTCCTCCAATTGGAAGATTGGTGGTTCGATTCCCGGCTCCTCCAGTCCACATGTCGATGTGTCCTTGGGCAAGACACTTAACCCCAAATTGCTCCCGTTGCTGTGCCAACGGTGTGTGGATGTGAATGAATGGTTAGATCCCCCTGATGGCAGGGGGACATGTCATGTAAAGCGCTTCGAGTGGTCGCACAGACTAGAAAGGCGCTATATAAGTACAGTCCATTTACCATTTACCATTCAATATTACTGTATCTACTACTTGTAGGAATAATTCATGTTGATCATTTTTTGAAGTGTGGAACAGATACAGTATGTAGGGGCTGGATCTTTATCAAACTATAGCAGCTATGACTACAGATGACATTTCAACCTTCAGTTTTCTCTTCTATTTATACACTTACTAGACATTCATAGATATAGATTCATATAGAAAGAGGTCAGGTACACAATGCAGGTCCACTCTAAATCGCTCCTTCTTTGGATGATCATTCATGTCCATTCTTGGATGTTTCAGCATCTTTAGATTTTTGCCTGCTTCTCCCATGATAAAGACCTTTTTTTGTCAGCCCTGCTTTTGTTTTTTCGGTCTTCATTTGGATCCACCTGCTCCGCGCTCCTCTGAAAACTCAGACTCAGATCTCATAACTTACAGGAACTCCAGTGGTTCTCCAATTTTCTTCCACTAAAGTCTCTGTACGTTGTCCATTATTCATAAAGTAGAGTAATAAAGCCTTATGATAAAGCAAAAACTTTTAAATCAAGTGGAAACATTTAAATTTGCCACCCAAAGCCATCTTTGTGTGTTCTCGTTTCGAACACACCTTACATCTCCTCCACACATGTTTTTAGATCTCTAGTCATGTTAAAGCTGGTAGAGTTATGCTTGGTGATTTCACACTGCTTTACGGAGCACATGGAATGATAAAAAGTTGTCCCACCCGGAAAAATGTAACAAAACCAAGAGAGTCAGACAGATGTAAATCAAGCCCAGTTCGGACACACCCTCACAGTCCTGAGAGAACATCTAATCAGGCAACGTAACTAAAAACACCTGTGTGTGTGTGTGCGTGTGGACACGGGTGTGAAGGAGTTTTAAAAACTCATGACAAACATGCAGATCTCATTACTTGAAGGAAATAGCAAAATTGTGACAAATTGCACAAATATTGCCAATGATTAATAACTTGATGTACAGGAGGGGCTTTTTTCCCTGCATCCAAATAGTGACATGACAGAAAAAGTTTGAGCATTACTCCACTTATCAGTTCACTTTGGTTTTTCTGACAGTGGTGAGAAGTCATCCTGTGTATAACAGCTACAGTGTGAACACACTTAAAGGGACAGAGAGAAAAAGAGTAAAAGACTGACACATGACAACAGCCCCTATAGCAGCTGTCACCGCATTACTTCCTCCTGTTTTTCCCCCTCAGTCCTATCTCCTTTCTTTTCTCTCCCTCTGTCTGCAGGCCTGCCTCTCCTTATCACTCAAGGGTCTGCTAATTCACCAACAAGGTTGCACTGATAAGCCTCTCTCCCACTTTTTTTCCTCCCCTCTATCTCTATCTCTCTTTCTCTCTGGAGACGGACAGCTCCCAGTGTCCTTTAACATGTGTCTGTCTGGATGTGATGGTGACACGAGGACCTGAGGCTGACAGCCCAGCTTGGCCTTGAATTAAGGAGCATTACAGATACACTGATAAAGTGACACTGTCAGTGGTGAAGAAGGGAGGTGAAAAAAAAAGAGGGGGTACAAACAGTATGAAGAAGAGGAGAGCTTTCTGATGGAAGAGGGAGAAGAGGGACAGGAAGAGTCACTCCACTAACTTTTTACTCTAATTTCTCCTAATGTCCTACAATTTGTAGCCAAGTGCAGAACAGAACAGTGTGTGTGTGTGTGTGTGTGTGTGTGTGTGTGTGTCGGGGGGGAGGGGGGGGTTGTTGTTTCTGTTTCCATCGTTTAGCCAGAGTAAGAACATCTGCCCGGAAGTCCAACGAAAAAATAGAGACGACTGATTATTTGAATTTTGAATACTGATGTAAAAAAGTGAAATCAATCAATCTTTATTTATAAAGCACCAAATCACAACAAAAGTCATCTCAAAGCACTTTACATATAGAGCAGGTCTAGACATTCCCACATGAGCTGCTGAAATGCTGCTACTACAGCTAAAGAGGTTAATAGAATGTAGTCAGGGCTGTTCAGACTAACAAAAAAATGTATTTAAAGCTGTGAAAAAACATTTCCATTGCCAATGTTGCTGCAATATGTATAAAAAAGGAAGTGATGACTGAAAGAAATGCAGGAAAAACAACAAGAATTGGCTGAATGGTAGATAGCAGAAACCGTGTAGAGACAGCTGGACCAAGTGGAACAAAGCAAACCACTATGTTCCTGTTTACTTGCTATTCTTCAGCCGGTTGTTTTATTATTATTTATCCTGGTTGCACATGTGATGTTCAAGGTCTTGAATCCAATGAAATCAAACATGTTTCAAATAGTCTTGGTGTGAACAACAGGCACCAATGTGATCCAAAGACAAATAAGTACAACCATCACACACACACACACTGGACACACACACACACTGTATGATGTTATCTCTGGCCTGTAAGCACTAACTGACCTTGCCTAGACAGGCAATGAGCAACTTCCATCCAACATTTGATTGGCCCAATATTGTGAGCTGGCCTCTAAAGTAACATTATGTTGTTTCTCTTCTTTTTACAATGATTCAAGCAGAAGTAAAAGCTTTTAACAGAGCAACTAACTTCTGACCGTGTCTCATATTGTCATTACAGTATGAGAGAAACCAGGTTTAGCTCTATATTTTGATGTATGGTGTATGTTTATCTTGTAGCTATAAAAGCAGTCAGTCTGGCTGCTCTGTGCTTTGAGGTTCTGACCTCAAACTGACACTCACAAATGGACCTCAGCTGCTAGTGCCATTTATAAGTGATATTCCAACCAACAGGGATGTTTTGCCTCATCTCAATTTCCTCCAGTAGCTTTGTTGCCAATGAAGAAGAAGACTGAAGGAAAGAAATGTAACCAGTACTGAATTATTTTCTTTAAAAAAAACAAAATAAGGGTAACAAGCGTGTATCCAAATGTAAGTAGTGGGTTTTTTTTCCTTCTACAACTTGAATAAGATGCTGCGTTTAAACTGTAGGGGGGAACGGGGTTGGTAGTCACACTTTTTACTTTCCTTTTAATTCCTCATAAACCGTATACTGAATATATTTCGTTTTAATTTGTGATTGAAGGTTGGAGTAGAGTGGTCTGTTCAAAATATAAGGACTGTCAAATATGTCTTGTGCGATTGTGACAACTGTCCCACACTATGGGGTTGGTTGTCCCTGTGTTATTTTAATGGGGGAAATATCTCAAATGTTTAGTTTAATTAAAATACAACAATCTGACACATATCCTGCACCAAGAGAACATAAGCAGGAAAATAATAAGCACATTTTCTTATTCTTATATAACAATGTCATGCATTTTTATCTCTCTAAGTATCACATCTGGAAGAGTCTGGCTCTTGTTTGTCTTCCTGACAAAGTTCCTGTTCATGTTGCTGTCTTAAAAGAAAGAATGAATTAGATATATCACACTATATATGTATATACACACACGTGACAACCAAACCTGAAGAGAATGTGACAAATCCCCAACTGGGATTTTTTGCTACCAGCAAAGCCAACAACCACATGTTTTGGCGTAGTCAAGAAAAAAACCTACCAGGTTGCTTATGCTAATGATTATCTTATTATAAACTCACTGTGTAAAAGCCGTGAAGAGAAACACTGAAGAGTTATTAAAGAGATATTTACATTTTCACATGAAAAACACTAAACGTCCTCTCACCTCAATGTCAAGTGGTTTACTCCAGGAATGATCATGGTAGTAACATCTCACCTAAATTCTGAAACTTTCAGTACCAACATTTTTAACAGCGCCCTCTAGGGAGCGACATCTGATGAATGTGAGAACCAGCTTGTGTGACAACCAACCCTGTTCTCCCCTACTTAGTATAGTACCAAGTAGAGTAGAGAAAGAAATCAGAGGACTGCAGGGTGCAAAATGTAATTAGAGTAGTCTTTAGTCTACATACACACTACATATGTGCCCTTGAGCAAGCTGGTGAATCCCTACATGGGAAGACGTATGCTGTAATATGTAACTGACCCTGACCTCTGACATCTTAATAGACTCATCATTTCCCTAAAGGGATTATGTATCCTAACAATGAGTTATGATGAATGTAAAATCACAGTTTGAGGCGTACGCAGCCAGCCGAAAGTGTAAAGTGAGCTTGTGACTGCGAGGTCTTTTGATTTGAATCCTTTTAAATAGAGCTGAAGGAGCAAATGATGTTCTACAGCTCCTTATCACAGCACTAAGCTTCAGTTCAGCTCTGTGATCAACAGAAATAGACTGTATATATATGCACTGACAGCTCCTATAGGCATAAACATGTGTTACTGTGAGAAAATGCGTCGGTGGAAAAAGAGCAAAAGGAGATTAGCCTGAATAAATAAAGGTTAAAAAAAGTCTTTACACTACACTTTAAATGTACCTCCTATTCACAAACACAGACCTCCGTGCAGCCTTTTGACACAGACAAGATGTTACATACACTGCATGGATGTACAGATTCCTCTTTACGTGCACATGAGAGCAGCAGCTTCCAGTACAGCCATAATTCACATTTCCTGGCTGGAGCAATCTGATCACCATTCTCATGCAAAGGTAACATTTGCCTTTATAATGGATTTCTGCCTTTTCCATTATTTTATTGGGAAGCTGAGGCTCCTCTCATCATTGTGCAGATATATAGGTTAACGTCTTTGTGACATTTTAGTAAAAGGCCACCCTGAGTACCCCTCTGCCCCGGTATGAATAACTGATGTCTAACTTCAAGACACTGCACAGCAGGAATTATTGCTAGCACAGGGTACATAGAGAGTTTAGCTTTTGTTACACTGGGGAAAACTAGAAAATAATTTAGCTTTAGCTCCTGACAATTGGTGGGTCAAGAATTACAAATACGTACATATGAGACAATGTTTGAACAACCTAAAAACCAAATCAATAATGCCTAACTCTATTGGCAGAAAAGAAAGTCAGTGTTGGTAAATTCAGCAAAACCCCATATTATGTCCCAAATCACACTTATTTTAAGTTCTCCTATATGATATAGGCTGGTGAGGGAAAACGTGGTTATCATATCTAAACAGGGGCAGATTTAGTGATTTGGGGGCTGCAAGAAAACACTGTCTTACTTTATTTTCACCCTTTCTCTAACTATGTCTCCATTTATCTTTAGTAACTATTAACCTCTTAAAACACGCTGTTCCGCCTACGGGACAAGACGGATGTTAGGAGGTAGCCACACGTTCTTCTGAATGTTTTAAACACCAACCCTTAAATATATATATTCATGCCGTACATTGTTAGAAAGCTTAGATTGCCCTGATTCATTTAATACCACTCTGAAATTATATGGTTGCTCATAGCCGTCAGAGTATTAGCGATTAGCTCGGCTAGCCACTCAGCTAAAGTAAGAACAGCTATAATGCTACTTACCTTCAAAGTCTTCCCTTTATCCACAACGATCATCTTATGACTCAGGACTTTCTGTACAGCTCGCCAAGTATCCATTCTGCTGAAATATGAAATCCGTTTCCATAAAACCGAAATACTTTCCTCAATATGTCCATGTATGTAGTCCAACACGTCCATCTCAGAGTACACGTGACTAGATGTTTACGACCGTGAGCCTCTCCTGCTTCTGACGACACCACACACCAGCCAATCGGTGCTTAGGATTAGGCAGCACATGCCTCCAAAGCCAATGAGGACATGTGACCGACGACAACGACAACGTGGCTTTGATTGACAGTTGTTCCAGCCAATGCAAATATTCAGTGAAATTACGTTGATAACCTTTTAGCCAATAGTCTGAGGTTTCCAACGGTGTATGACGTATGACACTAAGCTATCAGTTTGGTTTGGCTATCCATAAGGGTAACCGGTGCGCGCACCCAGTGCGTAAAAGAGTTGAATCATATCATAGCATCTTGTTACACGGTTGGTCCAAATGTCTCTGGTTGGTCCTTCTTCGACTTGACATCTTTATAGCTAAATAAATGGATAGATAAAGAGATATATAGCTAAATACATAGATAGCTACATATGGCAAAGAAATACACGGCTGCAGAGGTAGCAGAGTTGCTTATGAACTGGAGTGATGAGGAGGCATTTTTTGGTTTTTTGACTGCAAATTTGGACTACATGAAGCCAAGACCTGTGGCTGTGGCCTCATTGTGTCTATATCCTGCTGAGAGGTCCCTGAATATCTGTACCCATGTCATTGTAAAGGCAAACCTATGGGCGAGTAAACAACCCCATCATTGTAACCTCTGCCACTCTTTGTCAGTAAGTCACAGAATCACACAGACACTTTTACAAGAATCCTGAGAGTGTTTCCTTTCCAATGATACCAGACACATCTCTGAGTCTCAAACTATGTGGGACCTGTGCTGCTCACAACTTGAGCATGTTGTTTAGGCTAACAACATAAAAAATAGGGGCGTGTATTAAGCCAGTGAAGTAAAAACACTGTAAAAGTCCTGCGTTAATTTTTTACAATTTAAAAGCAAAGAGTCAAAGATAGGTTGTTATTAGCACAGGTTACCTAAGATGTACACATGCTCAAGGTGAAGCTTTTCATTCTAATATGATACAGGATAATAATTTAATAAATAATAATGTATTGTATGTTAATTGTCATATTTTGTGAGTAAAACTGAATCAACAACATATCCAGTAACATTTACCTGTCACATAAATGTAGTAGTACACTATCTTCCTCTGAGGTAGAAGTATACTGTACAGTTATATATTAAGTGCTTTGGGGACCTTTTGTAAGTTATTTTGGTGTATAATAAGTTAGAATAGTAAGATCATTTAATATTTTTCATATCTAAACAACATAATAAATCTACATCTGATTTGGGCCCTTTTAGTTGGAGGCCCCTGGCAGTTTCCAAACTTACTTATAATGGTAGGACAGCTAAAACACTTGTGGTGAGGTTTTGTGGTTCCGGTTAATAAAAAGGTGAACGCTAATTGCCGATCTGTGGTGGGATGCACACTCAGGTCCCCCTGCATGACAGTCAGACATGCTACACGCCCACCCCATCCCCCCCTCCACATCATTTTCTGCATCACTACATAAAGGGCGCACTCAGGGGAGGGAGGGTAATGCAATGATCTGATGGGCGATGTAAGGCCATGACTGTAGAGCCACTGATGCGCCTTTATTTGATAGGTCATCAATGATTGGACAAGGCATAAGCACTCATAGAGGCCTTAAAGAGAGCAGAACACAATGTTGATGTTTAACGTCATGTTGAATTCAACATCTGTCATAAAATATACAACATGATTAGAATTTGATTAAATGAGCAATACTGTAAAACTAATTATTATATTATGTGTAAGCAAACAGTTGCCAGTTTACACATCCACCAGACGCAGACCAATGTTATTATTCATTTGGAATTGTGCTAAAATACTGTAACATCAAATATCCTTTAATTTGAAAAATGAGTAGCTTTTGGGAGCCACTGTGCAATGCTGCTCCAAAAGGTGAGTCAACATTTGTGTCTTTGCCCAGGAAGCTCTTAGTAGTGTAGCACCTTAAAGGAATAGGGCAGTGCATAAATGTGTATGCGTACTGAGTGTGTGATTGAGGGAAAGGTTAGCAGTAAGTTGTCAATTTGGCAGTAAATGTACAGTACAGGATACAGAGTCTCAGTAGATAAAAGTTGCTGCTTCTCAAGACCAAGAAAAGTATCTTCTGTTAGTTCCCCAACTGCTGGAAAGGGGTTACCTCCGAAATTAGCCTTATCCAATGAGGCTCACTTAAGGTGGACCAGGTGGACTCATTTAAAGTGTTGATTTCAGCTGTTCTTATACAGAGAACCAAGAAATAACTGCTGCCACCTTCACCCCATAGTAGTCAACCATAAGGGAAACACGGCACATAGTCATTTGACACTCATTTACTGAAAATGAAAACATCACTAACAGTAGAATATATTCCATAAGTTAGGAATCACTAGTTTGAGATAGACAATGTAAAGCTAAAGATCTGCGTACTCCACCACAAACCCAGAATCTGAAGTTTGCTGCTCGTTCCATTCAATTTCAACCATGTTATATATTTTATAAGTGATCTTTAGTTTAACATCAAGCTTAGCCACACTCTCTCTAAGCCCACTCTGAGTGCTGAAGTCTCCTCCTATCCTCCACCACATGTCAAATAAAGGAAAAATCAGTAGCTTTGCCCATCTGATTGTTACATTACCCTCCCTCTCTTCCTCTACGCCTGCCGTGGGGGCTTGGCGTAGATGTTTCTACTTCTGCGGTCAGTCCATTCCCATTTCGTCGCCTGACTGTTTCCCCCCTTCTTTTTTTTTCCGCCTTCCGCCACCTTTAATGAAGCTTGCTGGCCCCTTTAAGTCCCTCTGCATTTGACAGTAATGTGACACAGTAATATCCAATGATGGGCTCCCCTCCATCCACATCAGTGATGAATAATATATACTCGCCGCCTTATAAACATAATACATTAGTTAGAGGAACTAGATGTGTGTGTTTACGAAGCACCTTTTGCATGTGCAGATTAATTAAACATGAATATATGCGCATTTCTAGCCTTCTGACTGACATTAAAGGTAAAAATAAATAGGTTATCAATGAATAATTGACTGGAGGATGGTAACGTTCGCCCCCGTTGGAAGTGAAGTGTCCACTGGGTCGTCTCGCTTTGTCTCTGACAGCCGTGTTGTGCAGATTAAGGGCGAGGTGTGGGGGGGGGGGGGGGCATTACAGGGGAGTGCTAATAGGCTAAGCAGTGTTTTCCCAGGCAGAAAACTGGATGGAAGAATCCTCCACCGCTTGCACACACACCCTTCCACCCACCCACCCCGAGCCTTCTGGGTGGAAAGGGAGTGTGTGTGTGTGTGTGTGTGTGTGTGTGTTTGTGTGTGTGTAGAAGAAGCCACTCTACACACACTGCTGACTGGCACTTTGAATCAGCTTCAAATGCACTCAAGCTTCACGTCACATTTGTAAGGTTGATTTCAGTCTCAACGAGTCACTGTGCGCTTGTCCACACATAAACATCAGACACACACACACACACACACAAACACACACACGGAGCCAATGCTTACTAATACTCTCACACACTCCGGCAGGGTGAGTTTATCCTTCAGTGTTTGACCGTAGTAAAGAAGCTGCCAGTCATTTGCGGAGAAGCTTGTAAATCCACAGGAAGAAGGAAGTAAAAGGAGCCAATTACTTTTAGATCTCCGCGCCTCTAATCAGCCTAGTGAGGCACATAAACTTTCACCTTCCAAGACCTCCATCAGTTTTACTGGGACACCCTCTGTGTGTGTGGGAACGCAGCGAGGATGCGGGTGCGTGTTCTGTTTGTCCAGCTGCGTGTGTAGTTTGTTGTGTGCGCGTCTGCTTCTTTCTAGGCAGTGCTCTTTGTGCATCAACATGTGTCTATGTTTGTTTGGGTGTCTATATGATTCCCCAAGAGTTCATGTACCCCCGCCTCTGTGTGTGTGTGTGTGTGTGTGTGTGTGTGTGTGTGTGTGTGTGTGTGTGTGTGTGTGAGTGTGCTGAGTTTGTGTTACGAGTCTGACTGGCAGAGTGAAGGAGAATGAGGGAGCTAGCAGTGTATTTTACTACAAAGTCGATCGCCAAATAGAGGAGGTGGGAGAAATTGTCCTGTCAGTCAGAATCAGGCCCTGGCTATATGTGTGTGTATGTGTATGTGTGTGTGTGTGTGTGTGTGTGTGTGTGTGTGTGTGTGTGTGTGTGTGTGCCCAAGCCCATGGCCTCACTACTAAAGCTTGATCATGACCTTGATGTCCACTTAACTTACTTAACTAACTTCAGAACCCACCCTGACCTGCCCTTTACGTTCAGTAGATCTAGTTTTCCTGATGGATGCTGAAACACACACTGGACGAGGTCGCTGTTATATGTTGTGAGGCTGGTTTGAATAAGGAGGACATCTTTCAGTCATGTCTAAAGTATAAAATGTGTGTGTGTGTGTGTGTGTGTGTGTGTGTGTGTGGGTATACACAGGAATTCATGTTTTAAAGCTACCTTTATGTCCTTCCATGTGCAACCAAAGATTCAATAAACCTTTCTGAATAAAAATGCTTACATATTACAAGATTAAAAATTCTTCACCTCTGAATCATGTAGGACAAACAGCATTACTCCCCATCTCACCTATTCATACATCATTTGATAACGTAATGTATTGTAGGCTATATCATATCACATTGAATTAAAAACAGAGTAATTAAAAACACCTGTGTTATTTAATGTCATCTGTTTTTCAATAGAAATTAGTAACACCTTGACTAGAAGACTAGACCAACAGTAGCTTCATTGATGGTTTGTAGGACAAGAAATTATACAAAGTGCTGTTTCTATAACATTGAAATTGAAAAATGTGTTCATATATATATTTATATTGTATATGTGTTCTCATATTACTGTTATCAAAATGCTATTTCTTCTTTTATGTAATGCAGTGTCATTCAGCGAAGCACTGCATTGGCCCATCAAATAATACAAGCACCTGCTAGATGACTTAGTAACAGTTAACACAGTATTTCTAGTGTTCACCTCACAATCATTGAGAAGATAACAGGTTTTTAAAGCATTTTAACATGGTCTTTTCAGTCTGTACAAGTATGTATTACTTGATGTATAAACATATTATCTCACTCACCTCCAGTGGTAATGTTTTTATTTGGTTTGGCTTTGAGATATATCTCTAAGTTTCCTACCTCAACTCCCACTCTTCAAGGTTTGTACAACAAAGAAAGAATACAGTTTGTAATAGAGAGGATGAGGAAAAATTAAAAACACAAGTAAGAGCAAAACTGAAAACTGAAGTTAATTTAACTACCTTTATATAACTGCAAGGGTTGAAATTCTATTGTAACAAAGCGGACATTCATCCGTTCAACCTTAACTCCTTGGCAGAGATAAAGCTTTATATGTGACGAAGCACACAACAACAAGACTGAAAACAAATAGAACAACAACAACCTTGACAGTGACATATCACATAGCGAAATGAGCCAGCAAGCTCTTGGCTACAGCCTTCTCCTCCTCACCCCAACCCCCGGCCCAGCCTTTTGAGTTCAAAAAGAGAGCGGAAGGGGATGAAATCTGAGCACTTTTGACACATGGCCCATCCATATCTATGCTCTGTCACTGCCTTTCCACTCCCATTCTCATTAGGGTAATGTGATTTTACAAAGTGGCAGTAAGGAGGGGAGATGAGGCGACAAACCGGAGTGGCTGCTTGACGTCTCGCGGCATCGCGACAACTCATCCCGGCGCCGGATCCCTGATTGGCGGTCCCGCTGAACGCTACTGAGTCGTGAGGAAACGTGTCATTTCCGAACATCATCTCCCACGATGATGGCGACTATGTCACACAAACACACGCACGCTTACACACAATACAGACAAGCAGAAGATAGAAATGGGAAAAATTATGGTCAACATGTGAGCAATAACAGCATTAAAATGAATCTAAAATTAGACATTAAATGAATCAGCTTCAACAAGGAGGATGGAAATCATGTGTGAGAGCAAAGAATACTTTACACTTTAAAGGGGCCTGTTTAACCTTTGGCCTTAATATCCCTCTAGAGGACTGAATGCATGTAGGATTTGTAGGATCTGCTGACCTGCAGGGCCTGAACTGAACTGAACTGCATCTAAGAACTTTAAAGATAAGCAAATGTGTTGGACTGTATATCCACTGAATGTCTTCACATCCAGCAGATCATTTTCTGATGACATGAAGAAGCCACGAGTGAAAACTGACAATTTGATGTGATTATTAAAGACTGTGTAAGGTGAATTCAGACATTTTCTTCTAAACACTTCTAAAAAAGGTGTAAAAAACATTTCAACCATTTAGATTTGAATTGTGGAGCTAATTGTGGAGGTCTGAAAATCACCCGCCCCTGCTGCTGTAGGTATAAATACATTCAGCGCACACTACTACTACTACAGTCTACAGTTAGCCAGTTAGCTGAGTTAGCCGCTGAGTTAGCTGCCGTGCTAGCATCTGAGATAGCAGCAGAAAGCTCTCAGACCTAGCATCCATGTTCCATGACTTTGATTGACAGGTGACACTTGGTAGGGGGCGAGGTTTCAGCGAACTTGGGGGGCACTCCCACAGGGTTTGGTAGCAGAGAAAGAGGCAGATTTTTACACAACTTTGAAGCCAAATTTCATATATTTGCCGATTTTTTTAAATCATTCATATTTGGCAGTGTGGTTAACAACACACTTTTCTGTGGTATATCAAACTCAGAACACATATTTACTCTTACTTTATACAGACTTTAAAGATGTAATATTGTCTACAGATGCTTCCTACATTAGTAGTGTTGCTTAAGGGACGGCAATCGTTTGGTTGGTTGGTCAGTACTGAAATATCTCAGCATTTATCAAATGCCATGAAATTTAGTACAAAAATTAATATCCTCCTCATGATGACTTGTCATAACTTTGATGATGACTTTTAATCTAGCACCATCATCATTCGAATGTGTCCAATACTTCTTTTAAATGCCAGCAAAACTAATGACATTCTAATTAGTATAATCTGTACATTGGTAATTAGTAATATATTAGAATGCTAACATGAAAAAACATATTATACCCCATTCAGACTGATACATTGACGCAGGTTACATCAGGGGTATGTCTATATGGACTGATCTTGACCAGGGTTGGGCCAAAGGCTGTGTGGCTTTGTTGACTTGGTGTTGCTACCTGGAATGGACATCAATTCAATGATACCAACATTTAAATGTAATTTAACTGACTTACTGAGGCAATGAGGAGGTGAAACTGAAACTTAGCTTTTATCTAGTCATAATGTGAGTAATAGTGTAACATTGACAACAATGAAAAAGCGGGGTGATAGCTGAATAGGTCGGACGCCTGTTGAGGAGAACTGTGTCATCTATGCATCTGCTGTCTGAAAGTAGTATTAGTCTTGTTCTAGTTGGTCTGACCGTGCATCACTTTGGTACAGGGAAAGATACTGTAGAAGTTTGGGCTTCAGATCACATCAGATCTGGTCTCAATACTCATGGTCCCCAGAAGATGATTCTTTTTTTAACGATTTTGGTGACCGTTTGAACCCTTAATGCAGTTAACAAGTAATCACAATAAAACCGGGATTGTGTGTGATTGGATTAGCATAAAACTTAACAGAATGAAATGAATGAAGGGTTTTCATTTTGGTCAAACTGCCCAGTTTTCTTTTTTAATGTATCTCGTGACTGAAAATGCAGATACAACGTTGATGCCAATGCAGAGCCTCTTTCTTGTGTGGAAGGAAACCAGTCTGTTATTTGGTCCACCACTTTGATGCTGACTGAAATATCTCAAGAATAATTGGATGGATTGCCATGAAATTTGCTGAAGACATTCATGGTCCCCAGAGGATTAACCCTACTAATTTTGGTGATCTCCTGAATGTTCATGTTGTGCACCCAAGAGGTTAACATTTGTAGTTAACACTTTTGGATAGATCATCACATAATTTGATACAGACACTCATGTTCCTCTCAGGAAGACCATTTATTTAGCATAATCAGGTAAAACATTTGAATTTATCCAATATTCACATTAAAATCTGCAACCTATCCCCCAGTGTGACACCCTGGGTAATCTATGTTACAACTCAAAATGGAAAGATTCATGTGGTTTTAGCAAATGACACACTAAATGACACTAATTGGGTACAATTACAAATCTCTGTCATGTTTATATCTTCTGCTTTCTTACAACATTTAAATCTCAGAATTGTCTGTTCACCCACAACAGAAATAACTTTATTTCTGTTAATAAGAACAGTTCAGTTCATCCAAAATCACAAAAATAAGGAAATACTACATTATATATTGTAATTATTACTATTGGATTGTAAATACTTTGAGACTAGAGAGAAGCAAAATGGGCAGACTATCTGATTGAATCTCCTCAACAAAAGCACAACACTCTGGAAAGCGTCAGCTGCGTCTATATGAATTGTTTTCCTTCCCCTCGTAACCCAAAAGCAGTTTCACACACTTTTAATTATGACAGACGGGACTGAGCACACACAGCTTTGACAGCAGCGTCCACTAATTGACAAAGACATTAAAGAAAAAAGATATACTAATACAGTTTGTGTATGTCCACCATTCTCTTGGGTGCTGTGTATGTGCTGCGCGCTGACGTATAGATGCATCCTGTCAGAGCGCCGGAGCCATGCAACAAACACACACACAGAGAGAGAGAGATAGAGACACACACACACACACACACACACACACACAGAGAGACAGATAAACACGTGGACAAAAACATCAAACTGTGTTGTCTCCCACCAGGGTTGACAGCCGATGTTCAAATCGCTGCGAGCGTTTCTACACGCGCTTTGTGTGAATCGCAGCTCAAAGACGAGCACGTTGTTGATTTAACTTTTAATGCTTTGCCCGTCGAGCAACCACCCGACAACCCCCCCCCCCCCCCGCGCTCCTCCTCGCCCGCCCCACCACACTCCACCCCTCCTCCTCCTCCTCCTCCTTCAAATTAATTAGAGGAGACGTTTCACAAATTAAGTTTATTCATATTGTCTGTTCACTTGCTGCGACAGAATACTTTTTTTTTTTTCCAAAGAGACCCCTGTACTTTCATAGCTCTACTGTTAGTGCTGTAATAATTTTTGTGTATTTAAGATGGTCAGAGTAGCGTCAAGCTGCCACCACCTTTGGTAACCCGGTCTGGTCCGGTAATAGAGGTCAGAGAGCACCCACCACAGACAGATATGTATAAAAATAGACAAATCTTTATTTCCAATTAATTTTCAGGTTAGGGACGTCTGCACCCGGCAGGCCAGTGAGGGCAGCTCCAGCAGGTCAGGCAGGTACTCCACCATCCGGTGACACCAACACTGCACACAAGAGAACACACCCAAAAGGGGACACTGCACACAAATCACTGCAACAGGTATCACACTACACACAATGGGAGCTCACTATCAAACTGGCTCCTTAGGGACCACTGCAACATAATGGGTCGAACCCCACTCCTGACGCTAGGGGGCGGTAGAGCGCTGCAAGCACAATGAGCCGCCCTTCACAGGGCTGCTGGCAGGCTGACGTCAATTCATTAAAAGCTTGTTTAAGACAGGACAGCATATAACACTCAGACTTTCAGACTACACATAAGTTTATATAGAAATCATTAAAATACAGGACTTATCCTGCCTCGGTCTGGTGACGAGACCCCCCCGTGGGGTCTAGGCAATGGAGCTGGGCCGGCACCGGAGAACAGGCTACTCAGCTGACAGGTGTGGAGTCGGTTGGCGTGGTCGGCGTCACAGGTATAGCCACTGCAGGAGAGCACAGATAATTAGCACAGCTACTCCCCGGTCCCTCGCTACCTAAAGGAGGTGTCTGGCCTCCCCTCTTGATACAGGGCTGATCGACACGACGAACTCCCCTACTCAGCTGTCTTCACTGCCGGCAGCACTACAAGCTGCGAACAGCACCCACCCGCCACAGTGCTACTGGCTCCCAACAAAGCTCAGGCCGACGCTCCCACGTCCTCCCGTCTCTTCTTTCTCTGTCTCTCTCCCTCTACCCCTTTTCTTCCCAGCCACTGACCCAGGTGAGTCTCCTCCCCCTCCCAGGTGGACTGCATCAGCCCCTAATTGCTCCCCCACTCCGGCGAGTTCCTCCGCCCCACGCCGCTCTCTCACTACACTCCTCCCTCCCCTAAGGGAGAAGACTCGTCCTCGAGTCAACATGACAAATCATAGTCTCTTGACCACGCCGGTGCCTTCCTCTCACGGACCGGGCGTCTTCCTTGTGCAGGGTCAGGTTGACAACTCCCCCCCCCTACTGGGAGGAGTGATGACTTGCATGACTGTTCTAAAACTACCTCAGTGTCCATTGTTTCACTACGGTCAACTGGTGCTTGAACATCTCCCCTTTCTCCAGGCGAGCCCCCTTCACTCGTCTCTCCAACAGGCAACCTTTGGGGTGGCCCACCAGCTCCTTGCCTGCTTGTCAGATGGCCTCGGCCCGGGCTTGGTACTCCCTCTGACTGCCCTGGAGGACCAACTGTTGTGACATCCTGGGCTGGTGGTGATCCTGGACAAGGGGACAAGTAAGGTTTAAGACGGTTAAAATGCACCACTGACTCGCCCCCCCCGGCAACTAATGCCACCCGATACAGCACTTCTGTGACTCTCTCTCTTATCTTATAGGGGCCTTTAAACCGCCTCTGCAGCTTAGGACACAATCCCCTCCTTCTAGCCTTATTAAGAACCCACACAAGCTCCCCTTCAGAATAAAACTGAAGACTTGCTCTAAAGTCAAAATTGGTCTTTTGCTGATTTGACGCTTTAGCCTGATGCTTCCTTACTGCCTCTACGACTGTAGACAGTGTCTCCACCAAGTGGCCGACATATGCACTGACTGAAGAAAATGCTTCCCCAGCCCCCACATCTAGCATTATATCCACTGGCAGCACCATCTCCCGCCCAAACAGTACCTTATATGGAGTATAACCTGTACTAGCGTGTACACTGCTGCGATATGCCATCATTACATATGGTAACAAAGTGTCCCAATTGGACTGGTTTTCCTCCACAAACAGTGACAGCATACACAACAAGGTACGGTTAAATCGTTCAATTAGACCATCCGACTGGGGATGATATGGTGTAGTTCTTGTTTTGTGAATATTCAAAAGTTGACACAATTCCCTAAACAAGGTCGACTCAAAAGACCGCCCCTGGTCAGAATGGATACTACGGGGGGCCCCAAATCTGCACACCCACTCCTCCACTAACACTTTAGCAATAGTACAGGCCTCTTGATTAGGCAGGGGATATGCTTCTGTCCATTTGGAGAAGTAATCCCCTACAACCAAAACATACTTATTCTTGCAAGATGTCTCTGGTAACGGGCCCAAAATGTCAAGTGCCACTCTTTCATACGGTCTTGACACTGTGGATATTTGGAGGGGGGCGCGAGGAGCGCGACCCTGAATTTTCCTGGAGGCACAATCAACACACTGTCTACACCACTCTTTCACATCACCAAACCACCCCAACCAGTAAAAGCGATCCTTTACTTTCCCTTGCAATTTCTGTATCCCTAAATGGCCACCTGTCGGGGAGTCATGCAACTGAGCTAACACTTTAGGGACCAGGGCCTGTGGGAGAACAACCTGAACCTGCGATGCTGCATCAGTGTTTGCAGGGGGGGCCCTTACCAAACGTGAATCCCTAATCTGCAGTTGAGGCCACACAGGAGCATACTTCTGCAGGGGGGAGTTCTCAGGAATAACCTTCCCCTGTGTTTTAAGCTCAATCAACTGCTTCAGCTCATCATCCTCCTGTTGGGCTTTTGCTATTTCGTCACCAACCAATTCCTGACCTGCTGGTGGACTAGCCCCCCCCTCCTGCACAGCGCACACACTGGGATCTAGGAGGTGCTGCTCCATAGGGTCACATAGTACTTGGCCAGACCGGGACAACTCAGCTTTAAAGGCAGGCAGCCTTGACATGGCATCCGCATTGGCATGTAATTTCCCCGGCCTGTGAACAATTTGGTATTGAAAACTGGCCAGCTGTTCCACCCACCTAGCCAGCTGTCCCTCCAGGCCCTGAAAATTATGTAGCCACCTAAGAGAGTTATGGTCAGTACGCAATATAAACTCCTTCCCCAACAGGTAGTGCTTGAAATACTTTGTGAATGTTACCATACTTAACAACTCCTTTTTGGTGGTGGCATACTTTCTTTCCTGCTTGGATAGTGCCCTGCTGGCGTAAGCTACAACATGCTCAACCCCATTACCCTCCTGTGACAAAACTGCCCCAATTCCTGCATCACTTGCATCGGTGTCTAAAATAAAAGGTTTTGCAGGATCTGGATAAGCCAGCACAGGAGCTGACACCAAATGAGCTTTCAACTGTTCAAAGGCATTCTGGCAAGCTTCAGACCACTTAAAACGCCGGCCCTTCTCTGTTAACTGGTGTAGAGGACGCGCCATCTCTGCAAACCCACGTATAAAGCGCCTGTAGTAAGATGCTAGTCCCACAAAACTTCTCACCTCTGTCTGATTTTTAGGTGTGGGCCACTCTTTTACTACCTGAACTTTAGCTGGATCAGCGCTCACCCCCTCTGCTGAGATAACATGACCAAGGTACTGCACCTGAGTAGAAAACAAGTTACATTTGGATGGCTTCACTTTCAGATTTGCCTGGCGCAATCTAAGCAACACTTCATCCAGGCGTGACAGATGCTCCATGAATGTGCGGCCGAACACAATAATATCATCTAGATAGACCAAACAAGTGGTCCACTGCAGGTCAGCCAGAACCACATCCATGAGCCTTTGAAATGTACTCGGTGCGTTGCAGAGGCCAAAACTGAGCACATTAAATTCGAACAACCCCTGCCGAGTTATAAAGGCAGTTTTATGCTGGTCTTCAGGATCAATCTCGACCTGCCAGTAACCACTGGCAAGGTCAAGAGTTGAAAACCAGCAAGCTTTGTGTAGACTATCTAGGGCATCATCAATTCGGGGGAGGGGGTAGGCGTCCTTTCTGGTAAGATCGTTCAGCCGCCGATAATCAACGCAAAAACGCAGACCCCCATCCCGTTTCCTTACAAGAACTACCGGGGCAGCCCATGGGCTACAGGAAGGCTGGATGATGCCACTCGCCTGCATCTGTTTAATGTGTTCAGCGCATTCTTCCTGTAAATGAAGAGGAACACGACGTGGATGCAATTTCACAGGCTTGGCATCTCCGGTGTCAATTGTGTGCCTTACAAGGGGGGTCCTCCCTAGATCTGTATCACCTGTACTAAAGACAGAGAGATGTTTAGACAACAGATTAAAAACAGCTTGTTGGTCTGCATTTCCCAGCCCCTTCTGATTCAGTCCCAACTTCTCAACCAGAGCATCTACAGACCAAGAGGGCTCGTGACCCTTCCTCCCATTAACCTCCCCCAAACCATCCCCCACTTCAATGTCAGTGTAGAGGGTACCAACTTTCATTCCCTCCCTCAGAATCAGCTCTTCATCTGTCACATTGATAACTCGAATTGGGACAATCCCCTGTTCTACTTGACACACAACTCGGGCAACCAAAACATTACAGTGGTCCGACAGTGAGGTTGAGGGTTCGAGCATACCTTCCACACGATCCCTGAAGGGGTTGGTGATCATGCCAGGAAGGATAGCCTCACTCCGTGGTGGCACTGCAGTGTCAGATTTAATAACCACAGTGCGAGGCTTCTCAGAGTCTTCTGGAAACAACAACGGTAAGGTCTTGCCCATCAAGCGAACAACCCTCTCCTTGTAATCAATCACAGCCCCATACTTAGACAGGAAGTCAAAGCCCAACAAAATATCACTAGATGGAACATCAGCGACCAAAAACTCGGCCACTAGGGCTAAGGAATCGAACTGACAAACAGTCTGCCATACCCCAGATATACACATGCCCCCCCCATTAGCAGCAGATACAGTCCCAGAATAGTCAGTCAATTTGCAAGCCCCCCTTGTAATAGTGATCCACAACTCCCGGGGGATTATGGAGCGGTCAGCACCACTATCCACTAACACTTGAAAATCCACCCCACCCACTTTAGCGGCTATGTGGCTACCTTTACGGTTGCTAGAGGCCAAAGTCCGAGTCACAGTCAAGGGGGCAGGCATTTGGCCTGCTGTGCCCACCCCCTTTAGTTTCCCTGCGCATAGGGGCAATCACGGCGCAAGTGCCGGTCACATCCACACTCCCAACACACCCCAGCCTGCCTACTGACCCTACGCCTAGAGGGGGCATTAGGAACAGCTCCAGGGCTGACATCAAAGTTCCTGGGTGGCCTAGAGGGATTAAGAGGGGTTGCTGCCCCAGGAGGCTGTTGCAATACCTGCACAGCAGCTTGCATCGTTTTAACCTCCTGCCGCAGCCCCTCAACTGCTCCTAATAAAGCCTCAAAACGCTCCTCAGCTTTGTTGGGACCTTCTGCAACCCCCCTTACTTTAGCATCAGGGACAATGTGTGTTTGTTCCAAAGCTCTAAGAAGCTCCATTTCAGCAGCCAAATGGATTGCAGCCTCTAATGTTTTAGGTTTAGCTGCACGGAGGCTAATACGGAAGTCCCCTGCAGTAAAATGGGTAATGAACTGATCTCTGGCTAATAAATCTCGGGTATGGTCATCCACGGAGGGGTACGCTTTAATAACCAGTCTGCGCAAAGCATTACCAAATTCCTGGGCGGTCTCATTGGGTAACCTCCTCCTTTCAGTGAAGGCAACCCTGTTCCAGTCATCACCATGACAGGGGTCCAAACATCTGGACATAGCTGCTTTCAACAGGGCATAATTACTTTTTGCCTCCCCAGAAACCCCATTATACATATCACGAGCATGACCCGACAGCAATAAAGACATAAATTTAAGCTTAACAGGGTCGTCCCACCCATTAACATTAGCCGCCAACTCAAATTGTTCCACCCAATCAGACCATTCACGGCCCACCCCAGTAAAAACTTCGGGCATAAACACAGGACGTGAAATGCCACCAGTTGGAACAGGCAAAGAGCCCAGAGAGGGATTATTCCGGCTAGCATTTGCTTCTGGGGACCCCTGCTGGGGTGAGATACTCTCTGCCTCTGACATTTTAATAATTATATATTTTATCCCACCGCTGCCACCAGTGTAATAATTTTTGTGTATTTAAGATGGTCAGAGTAGCGTCAAGCTGCCACCACCTTTGGTAACCCGGTCTGGTCCGGTAATAGAGGTCAGAGAGCACCCACCACAGACAGATATGTATAAAAATAGACAAATCTTTATTTCCAATTAATTTTCAGGTTAGGGACGTCTGCACCCGGCAGGCCAGTGAGGGCAGCTCCAGCAGGTCAGGCAGGTACTCCACCATCCGGTGACACCAACACTGCACACAAGAGAACACACCCAAAAGGGGACACTGCACACAAATCACTGCAACAGGTATCACACTACACACAATGGGAGCTCACTATCAAACTGGCTCCTTAGGGACCACTGCAACATAATGGGTCGAACCCCACTCCTGACGCTAGGGGGCGGTAGAGCGCTGCAAGCACAATGAGCCGCCCTTCACAGGGCTGCTGGCAGGCTGACGTCAATTCATTAAAAGCTTGTTTAAGACAGGACAGCATATAACACTCAGACTTTCAGACTACACATAAGTTTATATAGAAATCATTAAAATACAGGACTTATCCTGCCTCGGTCTGGTGACGAGACCCCCCCGTGGGGTCTAGGCAATGGAGCTGGGCCGGCACCGGAGAACAGGCTACTCAGCTGACAGGTGTGGAGTCGGTTGGCGTGGTCGGCGTCACAGGTATAGCCACTGCAGGAGAGCACAGATAATTAGCACAGCTACTCCCCGGTCCCTCGCTACCTAAAGGAGGTGTCTGGCCTCCCCTCTTGATACAGGGCTGATCGACACGACGAACTCCCCTACTCAGCTGTCTTCACTGCCGGCAGCACTACAAGCTGCGAACAGCACCCACCCGCCACAGTGCTACTGGCTCCCAACAAAGCTCAGGCCGACGCTCCCACGTCCTCCCGTCTCTTCTTTCTCTGTCTCTCTCCCTCTACCCCTTTTCTTCCCAGCCACTGACCCAGGTGAGTCTCCTCCCCCTCCCAGGTGGACTGCATCAGCCCCTAATTGCTCCCCCACTCCGGCGAGTTCCTCCGCCCCACGCCGCTCTCTCACTACAGTGCTAACAATGGCTGTCACAAAGCAGATTTTTTTTTTTTTTACACATACTCCAGCTCCACCCCTCCATTTGCCAAGCAGGAATGAAGTAAGTGGTGGTTCTGGGGCTGGAGCTTGACTTTGTTAATCATCAGACGACAGCTTAACAGCTTGTGCAACCGTAATTAACGCTGCTTGAAATAAACGTGACGGTGTGACGGAGTGTGTGTGTGTGTGTGTGTATGTGAGTGAGGAGGGGGAACAGAAGAAGAAGAAGCAGAAGGGGTGGGTAGAAAAAGAAGAGAAAAAAAAACAATGTGGCAGTTGTTAAAAGTTGAAGAGAATAAAATAAATAATTCAGACAAAATGCCTCATCTGTCGCCTGACATCTCAGGTGCAAGGCCCACCTGACTGGGAGCAGCGCTACTCTCCCTCCCTCTCCCTCTTTGGCTGAATAATTCACATAACCAAAGAGGCAAACGGTGACTTATAAAAGCCATTATTATGTTTAATAATGACTAATACATGTCTAAAGCAGGGATTGTGGGTGGCAAAGGGGGAAAGGAAGGGGGGGGTGGGTATGTTTGGCGAGGCAAGCAGACCTCTCAGACTGAGCCGAATGGACTGATGAATGCTGGAAATGAACTCTGTTTAAGTGTACAGTAGAGTTAGGGCCAGTCTATGCATATTCATCAGCTGCCTTAACAGTTCATATCTGCATGTTGCTCCTGCTCTCAGAAGAAGATTCAAAACAAAAGGACATTGTACACGATTAAAAAAAACAAATAACACTTCCACACTGTGAGTGACACATTTCTTTGATTCATTTCTCCAATAAGATTTCACACCATGAGGTCCCCAAAATCAGTAATGTGTTAATATTTTTATTGCCCTGTTATTCTGTAACAGAAGAATAAAAACATGCAAATGTTAATTAGCCAGAGAGAATCCTTGGGGGATGAAATGACACAGATTGAATGAAATTTCAGAAATGTGTGAAACGTTTACATTTGTGGAGATTCAGGCTGTTTTATGTGCTAAAACGGACAAAAAGAATACGCTTCACCGCTGATACATGACAGATTAGATGGCTGTGGCTTCCCAAAACAGATTTTACCTTTGAAAACAACTGATTTGTAATTGAGTCCCCTCTCCCTCTATTATGAATCTCTTTTTTTAATGTCTTGACAGTGATTTTGTTTCTGTAATCTCATTTTTCTCACCATGAGATGAAAGCAGAAAACAAACTGCCACACGAAAATAGGGAACTTTCTCTGACTTGACTCTAATTTTTATAATTTTTTTTGAATGATTAAATACTGTTGTTCAAAAGTATGCTATAATTCTTCAGTGACATCTCATAAAATTCCACCATGTGATGAGAGGGGACCAAGATAGAAATTGCTTTGTATTAAAGTCATATACAACATAAATTGGGAACCACTAACTGATGACTGACACAGAGCAGTTTCACCTGAGTTACTGTAATCCCACCCACTGCTTTACGTGTGTGTCATTCTCTCTCTTTTTTATATTCATGAACTCGTAGTTTTATTTTTATTTTGAGGAATCGACTAGAAAAATCGTAAATTGCATCTTTTAATGTGTTATGTGCTAACCGGCATCCGCTATGCTGCCACCTACTGGATCTAGCTCATTATCTTAGAAAGTTTTTATTTTTATTTCAGCTAACTAAATTACTTTTTTCACTGCTAGTCTTAGTTTTATTTTGTCAGGTATTCAATCGTACAATCGTGGAAAATCGTACATTGCACGATTAGCATCATCTCTTTGTGCGTTATGCGGCAGCAGGCGTCTGCTATGCTGCCACCTTCTGGAAGTAGCCTGTTATCTCAAGTTTTTGTGTTTATTTCAGTTAACTAAAGAAATGTCACTGCTAGTTTCAATTTTAGTCTTAGTTGTGTGAATGTGTGTTTGCTTCAGTTGGCAAATTTGCTTCTAATGGCATCAACATTCATATTTCCATTGACTCTATATGCAATAATGCTTTACCAAAAAAGTCAAAGTTTGGAAAATGTTTTAATCATCAAACTATTTTTATATTTCCCTGCTTATGTTGAGAGGAGTATAGTTGGTAATAAAATGTGTTAACACTTAGAATAACTCATTTTGCATTTGAAGCACTGTGGAGACCCTCAACGTGCAGCCTCTCAGACCCCCCTAACCCTAACCCTACCTCCTCACCAAGGGTTACACATGCTACTAACAGCTAACATGACACACACAGCTGTTTACATATACATGCTGCGAGTCGTCTCACGTGAAATGATCTCTGTAAAAGAAAAACAGAAAGAAAAGGGGAAGTGAAAGTGAGAAGAGACAGAAAGGGGAGAAAAAAAAGAAAAATCGGTCGTAGGTGGGCGCGAAATTCTTTAGCATATAAATAAACCAATTCATCACGAGCATTTTTCTACAAGAATAAACACTAATTTTCCTGACGATGACCCTGACAAATGTACCGCGAGCTGCTGGATGGAGAGACGTACAAGCTGTGGTCATCCCAGCGACGCCTTGCTGCTCAGCCAACCAGCTGAATGGTGAGAACATCCACCACCACCCCCTCCACCCCCCACTCCACCACACACACCTTCTCCCCACATCTCTCTCTCTCTCCCTCTCTCTTTTATTCCTCCCATCGCTCTTTCTTTCTTTGCTTTAAACATCGCTCGGTGGGGCTAATAAACGGCCGGTGTCAAAAGCGTTGTCAGTCCATTCTTTGCTTGTTTGGGTTCATCTGGACTACTGTGGTGGAGGGATGGAGGGCAGTTTGAGGGGGGAGGGAAAAGCTACATGGGTAGGAGGGAGGGGGGGGGGGGTTAGTGACAGAAAGAAAAGGGGAGAGAGTGATAGGGTGATGGAGGTATAGGAGAAGGAGAAGGAGGAGGAGGATTATGGGAGCAGCTCAGCTCAACTAAGCGGGCCCGCCTCTCAGAAGGAGGACCGGCGGGACCCATCGGCCCATCACTGGCGCTTTTATTGATTTCTACCCAGCGTGCTCTTTGTCAAAAATCAGATACGGTGCGAGCCCTCTGGACCTCCTCACCTTTTAAAAGCACACAGAGAGCCTTTTATGTGCTGAACCGAGGTGCTCGCGCGCATGTAATGGTGTGCGATTGTGTGTTGTGCTCTTTGTCTGGGGGTCAGAGGTGCACCGTGATGGACCAAGAGGAGAGAGATGAGAGGAGCCTCGCCTGTTATTGCGCCGCGAGCAGATTTCTTATCGAGATAAATATGTTTTGATGCTCTTTCGTAGCTCGACGTAATTGTTTTGACTTTCGTTGGAGAAAGTGTGAAGAAATGATCAGAAATATAGAGTGAGACCCAAAACTTGATGATTTAGGGAATCTAAGAGCAGGTTAACAAGTCATCTGTTAACCCTTACATACTGTTCATAGTATCCACTCATAATTACTGCCTATACATTATTTCTGAACTACAAATCATTCATGAACACTTTATCAGTCATTAATAAACTGGTGAGCAATCCTTCATGGAGCTTTCAGAGAACAGAGAGAGTTTATTCTTTATTATTTTGTATGCTTCTTATTGATGGAGAAAAACATTTACAATCACATTATATATATATATATATATATATATATATATATATATATATATATATGTGTGTGTGTGTGTGTGTGTGTGTATATGTATATAAGTCCAATGTTACTTAACAGAACAGAGGAGAACATAACAATTTCATTGAACTTAATGATTTCATTGAATATATATTAAATGTGAATAAACAGTATTTGTGAATGGTGGCTATTGAATTTAGTGATAAAAATGAGTCAAACACTCAACAGAAATGTGTATCAGCTGCACAAACATGAGTATTTCCATGTTTGTATATTACACATTAGAATGAGTCATCAAATCTCTGGCTGAACGTAAACATTTTAAAATGATTTTTTTTTCTGAACAGCATGTAAGGGTTAAAGGAGAGCAATGAGAAATTATTTTACATTTTTTAAACTCATTCACACTGGAAAAAATTAAAGAAAGGACATAAAAAAGGAGGGAATATGCTAATATACTGTATTAAGTTTTTTAAAAAGACTATAACTATGAATAGCATGGCTTTAGTAGTAATATTGCTTTGTGTCTGTGGGTGCAACAGATGAAAAGGTGCATAATAAAAAGGAGGAATTAAAAAAGCTGGATAAAATTATAAAGGGGGCGGAGGTAAACTGGAGGAACGAGGGCGGGTTGAAGATGGCGGGGGTCTACTGTCCAAAGACTACTCAACCCTTCCACCCTCGACACAGAAAAAAATATTATGCAGCAGCCGGGCTCCCATTGAGTCCCAGTGATTCATTGCCCAATTTAAAACTGCCAAGCTGTTAAATTGCATCAGGTCTGCCAAAATTCATTCCAGGACTATGGAGGAGATATGAAAAATTAAATGTCATCTCAGCTACAGTGGAAAACTTTTACCTTCTCCTCCTAGCGGGGGCAAGAATATGCTAGATTCTGTGATGATCGATGGCCACGCGGGACTACACTTAACCTACTTAGTGATGTCATGTTAGGCCGCAGCGCCTGTTTACTTTCAGCTAAATGACAGGAAGGCATAAACTTTATCAGCTGCTGACATCGGCCCATGCTGTCTCCCTCTCTCTCCCTCCCTCTCTCTCTCTCCCTCTCTTTCTTCAGTCTTTACGTTGATTCCTAGAGTCATCCTTCTATTTCCTTCATCGACTCCCTCTGCATTCATCAGTGTGAAACCAGGTTTGAAGTGCGAAATGACTATTTTAAAGACATAAAGAAAGAGAGAGAGAGAGAGGGTGGGGGGGTGGGGGTATGTATAAGTTAACCAAAGATGAATATGTGCATAAGAGTGAAGCCTTTTGGGAGTTTTTTTTAGGGTAGAGCTCACCAAATCTGCCTTTTAAAGGGTTCATATGCAGGTTATCAGGTGTTATAAAGGGAAAATACATCAAATTGTGTATTAATTTCACCTTTCTAATTAATGTCAAGTTAATGTCTGAGTAGGTATTGATGTTACAAGTTAGTGTTAGTTCATTTATTCCTTCACTGAGACATTTAGAATCAGACGTTCCTCTTTAGTCGCCTGTTTTATACACTTGTGGCACCGGTGAGCTTTGGCTGCTATCAATTAGCAGCACATTAGCTCCAGTTTATGTCTCTCATGTACTCCCCTTAATGATAGAGGCACACACTTAGTTGATATAGCTGAACTCAGAGTAAAATGAGCAGTGAAAAGTTGTCTAATTAAAGTAAGCTGCGTAGGTTTAGATTTCATAAACTTCATATTTTGCCTGTTAAATAATAACATTGATTCAGGAGAACAACTTGATTATTATTTATAAGTACACACATATGGCACAAAGCACACCTGTCTGCTTTCATATGTTTACATAAAATAGCTTGAATTTATGAACATACTTTCCACAACCTTCATCTTCAGCTTCATCTAAATGGGAGATAAATGTAAGTGTAGCAATTATTCATAAGTGTCATTCACTCCTTATATTTAGAGTTCTTTTTTGCTCCATCTTTGAAACCTTGCACTCACTCTTCATAGATTTTGCACCATAATCGCAGCATAAAATCTCTAAGGAGCACTTTTCAATAATCGGCCTCTCAATTTGTATCAACTTTACGTGAAACTGTCACCTGGTGGCTCAATGCCTCGCTCCTCGCTTAGAAATGATATTTGATTTGAATCCCGATCCTGTTTCTGAAACCCAACTTGACAAGAGTTGCCTCCATGATGGCCACACAATAAACACTGGGACTGTCCCCCCCTATCCCACCCCCCTCTCGTTCTGTCTCTCTCCACTTGCTCCTGCTGCTTTACGCACTGCGAGGCGGCGATATTTATTATTACGAATATCATTTGTATTAATCATCAGGATAAATGACTGGTTTGGCTATCTGAATGCCTCATTTAGAGAAACTTGGCTCCCATGTCATGGTTATAAATTACAGACAGGCCTGTGTTTCACCTGAGGCTCTCTCTCTTTCCTCCTCCTCCTTCTTCTTCTCCTCTCTCCTCCTGCATGTACACACACACACACACTCACACACACATAACGGCCGTTAGTTCTTTTTCTCATGTCAGACTGATGGACAGTGATGCTGTCATCCAGGTGCAGGGTCCATCACTTTAAGTCAAGATGCAGCGATATACAAACAAGCAAAGTATGTTCACACACACACACACACACACATACACACACACTGGCTGAGTTTACATTCTGACAGAATGCAGAAAATTCCACACTATATGAGGAAGTGAATATTTCAGCTCTTATTATAGATAATTTGAAGTGATCATCACATGTAAGTCAGTTTTTTACATTTTTCTAGGCCTAAAAACACAAGTTACACACTTTACACCTCATCTAATGTAACATGGACATGTAAGAGTTAAAGAGCTTTGCAGTCTGCACATCTTTTATCATCAGATCTGTATTTTAAAAAGAGCAAAAGAGAAGAGATCCCTCTCTCAGGATGGACACATCCAGGTGATGTATGTGCAAAGTAGAGGAAATTAGCAGTAGTGGAATTGCAATAAGAAAAAGAATAAGTATGATATTAAAAAGGAAAACATGTGGAGGGAAGGCTGCAGATCATAAATATGACAAAGGTTAGTAAAACTGCTTTTGTGACAGAATATCATCAGACTAGAGGAGCTCTACTTATCATTTTTCTGCATTTGTGAGCAAATGTGGTCCAGTGGCACTGAGTTCAAACAGGGAAACGTTGCAGATGAACAAACACTCCCAGACATTTTTTGCGGACTTGTAGGAGGACGTACAAGTGGAGGGGAAGGTTTCTTTAATTTTTTTTTTTTTTTTAGATGTGATACTTTCTCTCTCCCCCCCACCCCCCTCCCTCCTTGATCCACATTTTCATGTGATTAAATTATTCAGTGGTACAAACTACAATTATGCTTTATTAAAAATTATTAAAAATTCTCGCCGGGCTCCGCAGATGTGAAAGAATTTATTGCCTGCTTGTTTTTCTAATTTGCATCATTGATTCTGGTGGTGTTTGAAAAGCAATGATGCTCCTTATAACTACCCCCCACCCCCCCACTCCCCTCCAAAACCCTTCCCCACCACCCCCACCACCCCACCATCTCTCTCTCTCTCTGTCTTTGATAGGGATGGGATGTATTAGTGCGCGAGGAGGGGGGCGGATGATGAGGGGGCAGGACGAAAGATGTTTTCCTCCATCAATAGATGTGCAAGCATCTGATTTTATTTACATGTGTTTATCAGCTTTATGAGTCGTGGGAATGTGTCGTTAAGTAATTTTTTATTTATTTATTTATTTATTTATTGGTTATTTATTGCAGCTTTGAAAAAAAAAAAGTCCCCCCCCCCCCCCCCCGAAAAGTAGGATAGTGGAAATGCATGTTTTATTTTACCCCCCTAAAAAAAATAAAAACCCCATACTCGTGAACATTTTTCGAAACACTAAAATAAGGAATTAAACTCTTATCTGCCACTTTGCTTAAAGATGGCATTTCCATACATTAAATATACATGCGGAATTTACACTTCAAAGTTAGGCCCATTACGTGAGCCATTAGTTATACTTGTAACAGCAGATCCCTATGGCCAGGTTATGAATGATTTAGCAGCGAGTTAGTGTAAACTAGATTAAATTTTCTTTTCAAAGCAGCCATCTCCTCAGCATTTTGGAGAGAAGGGAGGGACGGACGGACCGTTAAAAGGATAAAAGAGGTAAGGGATGACACAGAAAGAGTTTCGAGAGACGGAGAGAGGAGAGACAGACACTGAGAAAGAGAGAGAGAGAGAGAGAGAGAGAGAATGTACAGAGTGTCTCCCTCTCATTGCGTCTTGAATCCTGAGCAATGACTGGCTACTTTAGCAATTAAAATCCGGGGCAAAGACACAGCAGCTTGCTTTGGCCCAGAGACTGGCCCATTCATCATCCCAACTGCCATAAAATAGCACTAGATGGATTCTTTGATTTTAGCTTTGGAAGAACATAAATCAAAATCTAAACCTCGGCCTGTCACAAGCATCACCAGAATTATCCATTTGAGAGAGAGAGAGAGAGAGAGGAGCACGAGGAGGTTGGAGAGAGATAGAGAGAGAGAGAGAAAGAGAGAGAGAGAGAGCAAGGATCTAGTCTCATTGTTTCTCCTCCTCTTCACAGACAAACCCTCACACCCACAACCTATCCCCCAGTGTGACACCCTGGGTAATCTATAAGTGTCTCGTAATGAGGCTTTTTCTACAGTTCAACACCAGCATTCATCAAACATTACAGAGAGGAAGACTAATCTGGAGTGCTTTGTCATCTAGGTGTTGGTAGGGAGTTGAACAGGGAAACCTGGATAAGACAAAACATGAATATCAGTTAATACACTGCTATTATGCACTGATGAGTATTGTATTTAGTTTCAGTGTTTAAAACTAATTTCCAACGGTCCTTAACTAACATCAACCAAACAAATAATCTAACTTGATCTACAATCCAAAAATGGTCAATTCTAGTAATAAAATAACATCAAAAACTGAATAAATGGGTGAAAAAACAACAATTGCTTCCTTACAGATCATGAGTGATTTGAATGGATTGAGTATGAAAATGATGTCAACATTCACAGCCACTCAACTCAGATCTCCACCCAACTGGGAGATTTTGCAGTAACGTGTTAATACAGTTTCCTAGAAATGACATTTCTATGTAATTAAGTTCTTTTTTGGTTTTCATGACGTCAGTCCCACATGTGGTTAGGTTTAGTCTATTAAAATACACGGTTAAGTTCAGAGAAAGGAACTAAATACATCATAATCATGCTGTCAAGTTACTGGCTGTTCCAAAATGTAACATAGATCCTTATATTCCTCTAAGCTTGACTAAGTGTCATTAAAATGTGAGCAGATATTGGCAAGAATTGAAATATGGGTGGTTGATGCGAGACTCTGAGAAAATATAAATGAAAATTGGTCATGTTTTATTTGTTTTTCAAATCCAACAACTTAATTAAAAAAACTGAATCCATCTGTAAATCATCAGAGTTGTAATTCACGTATTGTAATATTTAGCTTGAAACATGACCATTGTCTACTGGTGGGACTGTCTAGTAATAGCAAATACCACAGTTGTAGTTGGACTCAAGCACAGAAGCGCTCTCTAACCTGAACTCTCCAATCAATAGTGAGGACATGCCTTTCAAATCAATAACAAATCACTGCTGCACTGATGCAACACAGCTTTGGTTACGGTGTGGTTAAGTCCAGGGACAAACATGGCTCGGTAATGGTCAGGAACAGTTTTTGGTATTGTTATTTTTAGGATTAGGGGAACAGTCATGGTTATTATTACTAAAACCAACATTGACAGGAAGTAAACAATGGTCTTCCATGTTAACAGGGTTTTGTTGACTTACCAACCTAGCAACCATACCACCCAATTTGTATTTCTTCTATGTTGGTTTGGTTTTTATTGAATGTATTCCACACAGAAAACAAAGACTGTCTTCAGGTATTCATTCCACCAAATTAGCATCACAGTAAGTATCATTAACAGCTGTTGTCAATGTCCAAATGAACTAATAGGAAACGAAACAGTGTGATATAAGAAACATTGCATCATTATTACCTTCAGCACTAAAAAGCATGAGGTTCTGAAGCATTGCTGATCTGAAGCTGTTGGAAATACGACCAAAAATAGACCAAAACAAAGAGTGTGTTGAAACCTATCTGGTGTGATTCTATTGGGAATGTAGGTCGTTCCATCAAGTGATACTGTAAGTGAAATCAAACAGTGACGCAGAGGTCCAAAATGATTTCACTTTCCTCACTAATGAAGGTTGACTGCAACTGTATTGTTTACTGTAAAAATACTGTAAAAATAGTTAGCTTTCACGCAATCAATAATGAGCCACAGGAGGAAGTGTGGCTGTTCTTCATCCTCTGCTGAACTGATGTTGAGTCTTGCATCTGATTCCCATCAGGCCTCCTTAGTGTCCAACATACCACATCCTTCCATTTCTCTTTCCACTATCACAGCACTCATTTGTTCCCCCCAGCACACAATACAGGCCTCATGTGATGCTCTACATGGAGGCACCATAATTTCCTCCTCTGCAAGGGACCAACATGTCTGTGTGATGTAAATCTTTTTTCAACTGCATGTTTGTGACGGTTGTGTATGAAAAGATGTTCCCCCTTAAAGATGTTTGACTAAAACCCATTTTACAGCAAAAGTGTTAATGGAAAAAGGTGATGCTACCTGAGTTACATTGATATCAACATACTGAGGCAAAAATGTAATTGTTTGGCTTATTTCATTTGTTTCCTGCTCATTATCTCATCTTGCAATGCAATCTGTCATAACAGTTACTATGACATTAACACACATTAAAGCACATCGTTAAGATTAGATAAATGCTCCTGGTTGAATAGAATAGAAGACTGTATACTATATTTACATTTAACCATAAACATAATATTTCTATTCACTTCTTCAGCCTTTGTTGCCAAACTCTAAGAACACACAGGAGTCCAGTGCATTATGTCATCCACTCCAATTACCTCCATATGACTTCAGCGCAGTAAAGAAGTACAGCACTTTCTCACAGACAGTGTTCCCATAAATTTTTGAAAGTTTTTGGATTGTGGTAAAACATTTTTATATATTAATGACAACGCTGGCTGAACACAGAGAAACACACAGACTGCACATGTGTGGAATGCATCCACATGTGCAAACAAATAGGTTGCATATTCATTTGATGTAGTCCCTGATTTTCAGCGCAATGAGAACTTTAAGCTTTAAGATCTCCTTTCAAAACTAAATAAGATTTTTACAGTGATATAAAAAATGCTTTTATTTTGTCTTCATATTTCATGCAAAGCAGGTATACCCAGTGATCACAGTGTTGATATTGGAATCATCAAATATAAGTTGTTGACCGATTTAACTCTGTAGCATTTGCTGACAGGGTTTAAAGATTCAGCAAATGCTACAGAGTTAAATATCAACATTTCACTTTCAAAATAAAGTCGAACACTATGAAGCACCTAAAGATTTTCCTAGAAAAGTCTTGTTGTAGTAGTAGAATGTAAACCTTAAGGTGTAAAACCTCACTTCACTTCACTTTACAAACTGACTGAGTTTCTGTGCATTGAGAATCTTTAAGCTTTAAAATCCCCTTTTAAAAGCAAATTAGATTTTTACAGTAATATAAAAATGCATTTATTTTGTATTCATATTTCATGCAAAGCAGGTTAACCCAGAGATCACTTGTCAATCAAACCGTGTTAAAATTAGGTCACATGATCATTTTACTGAATCTCCACAAACTACAAAAAACCTGCAAACACTGTGAGCAAATGCTACAGAGCTAAATATCATCATTTCGCTTTCAAAATAAAGTCAAACGCAATCAAACACCTGAAGATTTAACCAGAAAAGCCCTGCTGCAGCAGTTAAATGTAAACCTCAAGGTGTAAAACCTCAGCTGTACTGTGACATTGTGATGCTTTAATGTGTGTTTGCAAATCAGCCAACATGCTGTCATTCCTTCCCGTTTGAGCGAAATGCCGATTCCTTTAATATCTGATCCTAAAGTGTTTGGTATTGATACAGTTTATCAAAGTCGAAAGATCCATCCGCTTCCATCAGTCCACAGTCCTGCCAATTCCTCCCTGCGTGCCTGCCGGGGCCCCAGGATTAATCTTACAGGGATTCGTTTGATTTGTGGTCCTCATTTGTATGTCTGTCTGTGAGAAAATGGAGGACAGCTGTCAATGCAGAGGCATTTGTCTCTGTCATCTCCTCCCCTCCTCCATCCCCGTCTCTCTCTCTCGCCTCCATCTGTCTCTCTCTCTTTTTCTCCACTTTTTTCCCCTCTCTCTCATTCTCTCCTCCTCCCTTTCCTCTGTCTCCTTTCAATTCTCAGTCACAGAGCACTCCACGAGGCATCCAACAAAAAAAAAAGGATAATTCCACTGTCTCAACCACTTAAGAGCAGATTCAATCAAAAATAAAGCAACACATAAAATGACCTATTTTAATTCCCCCAATGCAATGGGGACATTCAATTACATCCATGGAAAGGCACGTTTTTCATGGTGGCGACAATTAAAGTCTTATTTAATGTTTAAAGCATATTACTTTCCTTTATTACAGATCTCATAACAAAGTCAGCAGCCGTCAAGGTGCAAAAGCCCCCCTATCCTTTTTGTTTTGCGTTTTATTGCAAAAGCTCATCAAAGCGGCTGACAATGGGAGGAATGAGAGGAACTGTGTGTGTGTGTGTGTGTGTGTGTGTGTGTGTGTGTGTGTGTGTGTGTGTGTGTGTGTGTGTGTGTGTGTGTGAAGAGGAGGAGAGTGGGGTTCAGTAATAAAATACATTAATGTTTTTAGCTGTGTTTCAGTCTGTGTTCCTTTTCTTACATTTGCTTCCATTTCTCATTTTATTCACCTAATAAGAGAAAACACAAGTTCCTCTGATGTTGTGCCTATTTACTCTGCATAATTCAGATGATTATGGATGACATGTAACATTATTAAAATGTATGGAAGTATGTACCATGTATAGTAAGTTTAACTGGATGTTTTGTTAAGCTACTTTGCTTATTCGAGTACAAATAACAAAATGGTGCAACATTAATTGAATGATATATTTAAGACATTACAATTTTTAAAAGTCTTTATCAAGTCTTTGTTAATTCCATGTAAAGATAATATTGTTATAATATTAATGTTTAATTAATACATGGAATTTTATTTTGAAGAAAAAGTCTGTATAGAAGTGTAAGTGATCAAGTTTAGTTTTGCATATTGAATTTTTTTTTTCTTTTTTTTTTTTTTTTTTAGAAAATTACAATTTATGGGTCAAAGGCCACAGGGAACAAATCAAATCACACATCTTCAAGTTAAATTGAATTTAATTGGCAAGTTTCCTTTAGGGGAAAATGGAGTAAAAAGTAAAGTACATATATTAGATCAATGCAGATCCAGAACTTCAAGTGAACCACCAAGGTCTGGTACAGTGAGATCTGGACCTGGGAAAACAATAGACTCCACATATACACACACACACCTTCCAGAGAGAGAAGAGACGCTAAAGCACTTAAACACAAACAGCACATGATGTGAGAACAGTCATGCAATAAAAACACACCTTAGTGGAGGTTATGTTCATGTTTGTAATGTCAGACAGGTGCTGATTCAACTCTACTGTACAGTCATTTTGATTTGAATGATTTTGCATTGGTGTTCCTGTTATTTTGTCTATCCCTTAGACAAAATCATTTGCAGAGAAAGCTCACAGTCTTCCCCTTTATTTTCCTAATCTGTAATGAACTCAAAATTCTATGCATGACCAGTTATTTCTGTATATTGGCATAATAATTAATCTCACTTCACATCCAAGCTTCTCATGTAAGATTAAGTTGAAATATGGGATGAATTATGACGCACGAAACTCCAACCTCTTGTCTTTTGTCTTAACATTTGTGCCGACACAGCTGTGAAACCGCAGCTGTTTAACAAAAAGGTGAAAGTGTTTGTGTTTGAGGAGAGATGACTCCTCTCCTCCAGGCCCTGAGTGCAAACCCCCGTGGCCGTGCCTCTGTGGCTGGCTAGCACCGCTCACTTCATTGGCCCAATGAAATACAGTGTTCATTAGGCCATTGATCAACTAGTCTCATCCTGTCACAAGATTACAGCTGGCCAGCGCACCCACACCTACACACACACACACACACACACACACACAAACAAACACACAGGCACGCGCACAAACACACACACACACACCTCTGCGGTGAGACACAGGGGCTGGTAAGTGGGGTCAGAGGTGGCTTGTAGTAATCCATCTAACCAGCGTGACAGCGGCAGCTAATAAATCACTTATTCATCGTTTAATCCATCGTCTGTCGCCACCAAACTTCCAGAAAACAATGCCTTCACAAAAAAAGAAAAAAAAAACGCACTCCTCGCTGCAGAGAAAGCAGCATCTGCACAGACAGGTGCACCACAGCTCGGGAGCCTGCATATACTGTCACTGATAAAAAGGCACGTAGAGTTAGTCACAAGCAGCTTAATCAGACTGTAAATCCATCTCTGAGAGCTTAAATCAAATCACCTCACTCACATGACCTGACATGAATTAATGTTAATTCCACCTAAAGTGAATTTTAAATTTAAATTGTCTTCTACATATCATAAATCTACATTGTTTTGAGATAAATCACAACTGAAAGCAGTTTTTAAAGCTCAATTTTCAGACTACAGAAGTAAATGTAGACAATACTGTGCTTGTCTTAATGCTGGAAACTGACATCTGTAAAATACTCTCCTGGATGTTATAGATAATTGCAAACAGATGCTTTTTTTTTGCTTGATATAACATCTATTTAACAATCAGAACAACATATAGTCTGTGCTGTCATTGGAGGTGAGCGTTTGAAGATAAAACACAATGACAGATTTACTAGGAGAACTGATTGAATGTGCTGCTGCAGTCTGCCTGCATTCACTTAAGGCATCAGCTCATTTACACAGTCGGCTCCTGGACTGACCTCCAGATGTATTCTGAGTGAGAGAGAGCTCAAAGGTGCAGGTCAGTGGATGGATTTGTCAAAGAAATGCAACCACTGAGAAAGAACTATTAAAAATATTACAGTATTAAGTTTAGTTTAGTTGATTTCAGTCACTCAAACACACATGTAGAAAGAAAAGAAAACAATCATATGTCCCCATTCCTTGTTATCCATCAACACCACAACTAGTGACTGAAAAGGTGTAGGCTGAGGCATTTGCTTATAACATCTACCATATTTCCAATTTCCACTACATTAGATTATTGCATATTTAATTATGCAATAATAGTCCAACAATGCTTATGGGAAATGTTAAAGAGATGTGTCAAAAAGCAGAAAAGGCAGAAAGAATAAATAAGCAGCTCTGTTCATATGATATTGTGTTTATTGATAATTATTCTATATTCTCTATAGGTTTCAGCGTGTGTGAATTGTGTGTGTTTTTTTAGAGAATTGATTCAGTGCAGCCATTTTTTTATACTTTTAGCACGCCTGCACCCTGTCATCATCACCTGTCCTTGTGGCTTGTGTAGATTAAGCCTCTTATTTTTTAGTATTTCACACAAATCTGACTGTGCAACCTCATTAAGTCCAGTGGAAATTCATACTCCAACCAATTCTCCCTTTAATAGCATTTATAATAAGCAGAGTAACTCCTATTCTACTAATCGTCCTCAACCATATGTGACAAGTTGGGAGTGAGACATGACACATAACCTGTGACTCCAGACTGGTGCACCTGTTGGATAAAAAGCCTTGGTAAACATGAACCACTGATGAATGAGAGGCCTTGAGGAACTATATTAAACTGTTGTGAGATTTCAGTTGAAGTTACTTTTCCACACAGTTCGCTCATGTATGTAAAATTTAAAAATGTTAAAAAGCCCTTGTGTCCAGTCTTTTGTATTAAGCTTGCATCTCTCCTCTCTCCAACTCTTAAACCATCCTCATTCAAGCAGCCTTAATTTGGTCCTTCCTTTCTTTCGTTTCTGCCCGTCGCTCCTCTTAATTCACGTGTTTCCAAAGCATGTTGTCTCACCTGACAAGACAGTAGAAAAGGGGAGAACGTACCCAAGCGGGCTGGACTGAAAGAGAAAAGAAGAGAGAGAGAGAGAGAGCGAGAGAAGGAGAGGGGAAGAGAACGAAAGAAGAAAAAAAAGGAATGGGAAGGGCTGATCGTACAGTTTAATTACCAGCCCTGACTTGTAAGTGCTCTGGTGGGGAACTACACGACCCAGCTACAAGAGACAGCTCCGCTCCATCCCATTAGAGTGGGAACAGAAGGATACGCTAGTGCCTGTTTCCTCTCGCTGTCCTACAATCCTTCACTCCTCTCTTCTTCTTCTTCTTCTTCTTCTTTGCTTTCCTATTGCACGCTTCCCATTTCCCCCCTGTCCTCAGCACTCCCACTTCCATCAGTTAACTTTGTTTAACAGGCGTGTGGAGTACATAAAATAATTGTTTGTGAGATAAGGTCTCTCTGTGGCATCCCCTTGTCTCCGTGATTGAAAGTCGCTGGGTTAAGAACATGAGTAGGAGGTTAACAGTAATAAAAATAGCTATTAAGCATATATTCCCTTCCGACGTGTCACTCCGAGAAAGGGAGAGAGAAAGCGAGAGAGAGAGAGAGAGAGAGAAGGAGGGAGGGATACTGGCACCTAATTACAAGGAGCGCACTTGGCTGCTTTTATCAGTAATTGGACTATATAGCCCTTCATTATAATTTACTTTCTCCCCCAAACTGTGATAATGCAGACAAGCAGAACTGAGTGGGCCTGTTAGTGGCCCAGAAACTGACACCAGTTAATGGTTAATTATAATGACTAAATTAAAGGAGTGACGGTGAGAGGGCACTGGATAAAGCCCAGGCACTTAATTTAACAGGATCACTATCAGAGAAAACTCATGAGTTCAAGATTGGAAATAGAGGAGGTAAAAAAAAGAGGCAAAAAACATGAAGGAATTAGTAAAAAAGGAAAACAACAGGGAATTTATTTTTGTGAGGTTTTTATTGGGCTGAGAAGGGAGTTGGGAGATGTAGATGTGTGTCCAGGGATTAAGCGACCATTAATTGTCTGTCTCACACAGCGATTGAAAACAGGATGAAAACATATTTTCATTTACGCGTCCACTCGACAGAATGCGTCGAATCGCTTTAAGCAATTACTGCTCAGGACAATGCAACACGCAGACAGACAAAGAGATGCTTATGTGGCTGTGGCAGGCCCTCAGTAAACACGGCTGTAATCAAACTCTGTTTTAATTTTGAACCCGGGCTTGTCGTCCCCCCCTCCTCCCCAACTCCCTTTATTTATCGGCTTATGCATAGTCACTACTACCGGTGTTCAGCAGAAACACATTACTGAGAAACAGTAATGTGATTATTTCTCAGTCACAAGCAGTCTGAGGGATTACCATTTGAAATTCAGTAATTATTCATTAATTCAAAAATACTTTGCTCATCTCTCAAGGGGAGAACGGCAGTATTATCTGTAGCTATACAACACAAGGAATCACATTATGTCAAAAAAGTACAATTATCAATGTATACACTATGTAAACTGACCAGCTGTTGTACTGTTCTCACTTGGGGCCTGTGTAATAAATTACCTCACTGTTCACAGTTTTACTAATCCCAGTAATACTACCTTACTTCAACATTTGGAGGATCAGGTTGATTCAATTTACATAGTGCAGCTTTGTGCAGGAGGTGGAGGAAGAAAAAGGCAGATAGTCTCCACCAATAGAGGAGGAATTACACCTTGTAGTAACTTAAACTTGCATCTTTTTAGCTGCACTGTTGAGCCTAGATTCAGGAATGAGCTGGTTTTGTTTAGAGTTGGAGGGTGTGTGAAACATGCAGAGTCACTGTGAGGACTAAACTATAGGTTGAATGTCTGTTAATCCATAATGTCTGCATATATTATAAATACAGAAGCTGTGAAGTGAGAAGTGAGGGCGTGATGTGACATGTCTTTGATGTGAGGGTTTTGTTGTTTGAAGACATCATTGACAGTGCTGGGCTGAGTAACAGGTGTATTGTTAGGATACCAAGAAATACTGGTACTTTACAATAGGCCTGTCACAATAATTACGTTATTATTATCAATATCATCATGACTATATATCAACTTATATATAACATATAACTCTGCCCCTTGTCTTTTTTACGGAAGCAAAACACACACACACACACCCCCCTTCCCCCTCCCCCCCTGCATTATTATGCTATTATATTATATTGTTTATCGCAATTATTTCTGAGACAATATATTGTCCAACAAAGTTGTTACTACCGTACAACATCATCATTTTTTAAGGAAAATCTAAACTTTTGTGCAACTTAAAATTGTGTAGGCTTTCTGCCTGTTTCTTCACCGGTTTTCAACACATTACAAATATCTTCATATTCATGGATAGAGGGATATATAAAAATATCAGTTTTCCAGAGATATAAAAACCCTGTTGACATTGATTCTATGGTATAAAGTTGTTCAGTTTGCAATGGGAAATACCTTTTTATCTCAGCCTGTATTCCTTCAGGTTTTTAGTAATCTACGCCATGAAAAGTCAAGCTGCATTAGCTGCTGGCAATTCCTCTATTGCAGGTATGGATGCACAGGCACAAGTTATCTGGATTGCTTTAGTTCCACACAAAAACTTGAATTTTGAAGATTCTAAGCAAAAGCTTAAGTTTTAAGGATTGTCTTTTTTATTTGATTTCTGAGCAGATTTATGGATGCTATGGAAATCAAAGTAGTTGCTCGAAAGGGGAAATCACTGATACGGTGTGTGTTTGCAAATTCAAAGGGTAAAGGCAATACCTGTTGTTCACTAAGTGGATCCCTCTACAGTTGAAGTACAACTTTTAAATGTGCTAAGTTGTGCATTTCAAGGGCTTGATCTATCCACACACACACACACACAACACTGAAAATTCTACATCAGCACAAGCAAGACCTCTACACACACGCACCCATGCAAACTGTCACTGTATTTTCAGAGTCAATATGAATCTAAACTGTCAGAGGCCCAACAGGATTTTTACCAACGACGTCGCAGTTGATAGCACCACACTCAAACACGACGCACTGTCACATGCAGAATATCAACTAAGATGACACTTGATGTGTATTATCATAATCGTGCGATTACATGTGTATTTCAGATTTTCCTGCTTCAGATGTGAAGCGTGTGCACGAGTGTGTGACACCGTTAAACTCTCACACAGTCTCTCCCTTTCTCTTCACACACACACACACAAACACACACACACACACACACACACACACACACATACACACACACACACACACAAACTAAATCCATGGCTTTGTGTCGCTGTCTCCTTTGGTCCCTCTGGCTTTGCCTTAGCAGAGTGGCTGCCCCACTGATCCGTTTGCATCACACATCTTTGGCGCACTTCGCTACCAACGTAATCACTATCATCATCTTCACCAACATCATCTTCATCTTCATCATTAAGCTGGATGAAAATCATCATCTTACACCCCTAAGAAAAAGCAGGCCTCCTGGTGGCACCCACCTCACACACACGTACATACACACACACACACACACAAACATCTCTGCTCATATACACACACAGTGGCGGATCATCGCAGCAGCTCTGTGGCTCTCCTCTAAAATCCCCTGCACCATCAAAGGGAAAGGCCTGTCTGTCAGTCATGCGGGTGATTATGGGACTGAGTGACAGGGGACGACTGACACTAAGCGGCCAGGCTGAATGCACCTCCGTCAGGCCTGGCAGGTCTGGGTGACACCGGGGGCTGGGCCGCGTCCCTCACGTACAGGGATTAGCCTCGCCAGCTGCCATCTCAGCGCCACTCCGCTCTCACTCACACTAAGTGGCAAAAACACACACACATACACACACAGGCAACACATGAGGTGAAGAGCACATACATACAGTACAGCAGATGCACAAGGTGGCAGACATACTTCAATGTATGGGCACACACAGGTGGTGCAAACATGCTACATGCCGAGAGAACCTGGTGGTCTATTATGTACACACATCTGAATATGTGCAAACCACATGTACACACACACAAACACGCAGCAGTGCACATGCATATTCTGCAAATGTACACTGGTCCATCTGTCACCCCAAAAACCATCACAGTTCAAACTGCTACCACTCTTGTTTTCCATATAATCCTTTCCAGCTGCAGAAACAGATTTGCTCTCACTTTTTGTGCACGTTATTTGCCATTTCAGACATCAAACTCATTTCAGAATGTGTTAACACCTTGTACACATTCATAAATGCAAGCAATGCAAAATGTGGCACACACTTAAATAAATACACAAGAAAAACATGCACAACTGGTATGGAGAAATTCAATGGAGAATGCATTGAGGTGTACAAGAGTTTGTTTTCTGTGTCCACACTTTGAATCTGGCACTCTGATATCAAAGTATGATGGAAAAGAGCAGATTCTCAAGATCTCAAGAGGCTGTTAGTTGAAGTATGAATTTACTTCAGGCTCTTCGTGGCTCAGAACAAGGAGTAAGATGATTTACTGCAAAGCAAAGGTCTGACATTGCTGACATTTAAATAATAATAACTTGAGTTGAGTCGCCTGTCTGCATGCATGTCATTTACTTTGTGCACATCGGTCAATTTTTGTTTCAATAGCTTCTTTCACACATAGTTCCTGGTAAATTACTGGGTTAACCTTTCAGGCACCGCTAGTAATTTTTTACTATTCATAACAATTCGAAAAAATTATTACTATTCATACATGCAGCTGCAACAGTCTGTATTGCACCTTTTCACACATGCCATGTCAATGCTGAAGTACATGGGACCAAGGACAGTCCAGCTGATGGTAATTACTACACTTATGGATCCCAACAGATTCCAACAGCTACAAAACACAACAATAAAAAGAAGAAGATGGAGCAAGGTCAGATGTACATGTGTTGTAGAGCTTGTTGAAGCTAGTTAATAAGCAAATCACCCACAAAAGCATGGGCAAGTCATCAGCAGAGTTTTGTGTTTACTCGCTCTACATAAAAGCATCTTTTGTCAGATGGATGTAAGCCTTTACGCACTGGTCCGTTCGATGTTATTGCTTTCAGGGCACTGCCATTCAAATCTCATTTAATGTTGCAAGTTACATAAGCTGCTTGTTGATGATTGCTATGTTGGTCTAGGATACCACCTACCCAATCACTTCCTCTTCCGCTCCTCCCCAACAAACTTTTGAAGAAGACAAGAATTAGAAGGTATAAACAATACATGTCATATAGGCTCTTGATGAATGATCATATGCAGCCTGTGTGCTTGCTGTTGATTTGTCCATTGCTTCCACTTGGACAACAATTGCAACTCCTGCATGATTGAAAGCACGGCTTGTGTGAATATGTACATAATAGCTGTTGTGGACCATGATCTGCTCACACCATGCGGAGCCCATAACTTATTATACAGGTAGGCTTCTCTAAAAATACAGAGAATATTTTTCTCTATATCTTCTCAGAAGACTCCGTGGCCTCGGCTTTAGTAAGCAGATCTTAGAAGTGTACAAGACTCTTGTTGAGAATGTTTAATTTTTCATCTTCCTGCCTGTTACGGTAACTTAAATTGTAGATCTAAGAGAAAAAAATCCTAGATTGTCCTAATGGTAAGCAGTATAATTGGCAAACTCTAAAAATCCTTGATTTAGCTTTTTACAGGACGATCCTTTTCTCTAAAAATAGTCCTAATTAGAATAAAATAGATGATAGAGCAGGGTATACTTTAGAGCATAGCTGTTGTAATTGTCGCTACCACAGCAACAGTGTTGGTTAGGTAACTTAACCATGATGTAACCCCATATTAACATAGGTATAGTATAGCTGTAATAGTCATTGCCATTTCGGTGTGTCCTCAGTTCATGAAACTAAATTGTAACATCTTGGTTGTCTAAATGAACTGAGCATTTGATTGGACCAAAAAGCCACTGTGAGAGCTTTGTTTAGTTTTTCCATTAAGTACATTTTGTTTCAATGGTTTTAAGCCTGTTTTTGCACATCAGCATTATTACATTACATTAACCATAGACTGTAAATGCACCATACTAACCAAACTAGCAGCCAGCGTTAGGGTCAGCTCCACCCTCTCATCCAAATATGGTCACTTCTGGCTTCAAAAATCCAAGATGGCAACTGTCAAAATGCAAATTCGAGGCTTCAAAATGCGAGTCCACAAACCAATAGATGACGTCGCGGTGTCTAGATCATTATTTCCTTTACAGTCTATGGCTGCAATCAGTCAAAAAAAAGGTATAATGAGGTTTTGAACATTTATGTATTCTCATTTCATTTTTGTTCATTTTGTGCATAAAAGTTAACAGACCATTCTTTAAAATGAAGTGTTGCTGCAGATTTTTGTCTTCTCGCTAGGTCATGTTCAGTGTCATCTGAAGGGTTACAAGAGACATTTTCTCTTAATGTTATATTATCCTTTTCAGTGACATTTGGATGCCACTCAAAGGAACACTGGAGGGTGCTTGAATATTGTTAATGGAGTTGATGAAGGCTTTTTGCCTTTCTTGTCATGATTCACTTCGACAAGGACGATACCTTCCACACCAAGCCATCAGCAAGCCTCATTTCACCTCTCACTGAGACAGACCATAATGAGCAAGGCTGATACCCAGATCACTCCTTCCCTCCCTCCTTCTCTCTCTGTCCTCCCTACACCCATATCTTTTTCACTGCACACCTCACCTCCCTCATTAACACCACCCACCCACACCGTACAGTCCTCTCATTCCTCCCCCCCTCCTTCTCCTCCCCTTTCCCCTCCCATCCGTAACCTCTCTAACCTGGCAGACTACACACCTTGGGCTTATTCAGCAGAGTCAAATGCCAGCCTCTTTCTCTTCGGCAGCCACTCTTCTGCTCCCGTGCGCTCACATTCACGCCTCGCCTGCCTCTTGGAAATGGGATTGTCAGGGAATCCAACTCTGCCTTTCCCCAATGGGATAATTGAAAACAGGACTGCAAGGGCAAATAAAAAAAGAGAGAGGGAGAAGCACCACATGTTTTTTTGCAACCACACCTTACTCATACCTTTCCTGTTGATATATACACAAGAGTAAACCTGTAGTGTTTCAGGGAGTTGGAGTTGTTGGTTTAAAGAAGCGTGATGTGTATATCTAATCTGAATAAGGAAAACGAGTTTAATGTACAAATGGACATGGAACGCATCACAATCAAAGGCTTTGTTCAGACTGCAAGCAAATCAGATTTTTGCCTCAAATCACATCTTTAAAGCAGACTGTCCACACTGTTATTTGATTTGAGTGTCCAGACATCATCCAACCTATCTTTATGAGTTGCTGTGGTAATGATGTATGCTGATGATGCGGCTTTCCAACATGGAAGCATGAGAAATGGAGATCCATCATCTTTCCCTCCAAACAGTCGCACTGTCAAGTTCTGGTGCAGAGCTCTTCCATTGCTGGTATACATTGGGATGTTCCACACTGCAGTCATGGTGGCAGTCATTGTGCAGTGAGGGATGTGGTACTACCTGCATAGTGTTGTCTGCTGGGAACATATAGTCCTGCCAATGCGCTGGGGGATGTTTGGCACATTGTGTGGCTGTCAAGACACCCAAGGCCTCCAATATCCATAGAGGAACAGGTTGCAGTAGCTATTCAGTCAACTCATGTTGAATGGATTATTGTGTGAATATGTACAGCATTGATGTTGGATTTCTAGTCTCTGAAATCATGACCCCGTACAAGAAAATATTGGAGTTTCATCTCAGTATGCTTCATGCTGTTTACTTTGTTGTTGTACGGTGTTTAAATGTTGTCTAATGTAATAAAGGTCTTCATGCAAAATGTGTCCTGAAAACTATGCTTCTGATTCTGTGGATTCTTGGCCTCAGTGGACCATGTATGTCAGTGCGATTTCCAACAGCACACTTAAGTGGCAACATGAACAGATGTGGTGAGGAATCATGGCTTGCACGAGAGATTTTGGTGGAGGTACAACCTGAGCTGACTTGTGAAATGACACTATGCCACTTCTACTGTGCAGTGTTGGATAACGTCCATTAGAAGGTGATCAGAACTAATGGGAGAGAGAAATGAGGAAAAAGAGGGGCATTTGGAACCATCTATGGTGGAGATTCAATTGGCCATCCCTTCCAACTCTCATTCTTACTAACCTGCCCATTGAGCAAACAAGCGGATGCAGTATAGACATACACAAGGTACTGTTTCGTGAGGCATCTTTGTTATGCTTCATGGAAAGCTGGCTACAATCTAAAATGCCCGAGCCCCTCTTTGAAGTCCCTGGATACACCCTTATGTAAACAGACAGAGATGCAGACTTGGGGAAAACTAGGGGAAGCGGTATTTATGTGTACATAAATAATCTATGGTGTTGATTGAACTCAGTGAAATGCAAGATCTGTGATCCCAATGTAGGATTTTTTTTAAGATATTATTTTTTGGGCATTTTTGTCTTCATTGGGCGGTTGGTGGCAGAGAGGCCGACAAGAAGCAAGAGGAGAGAGAGAAATGGGTACGATAGCAACAAAGGTCCCTTGCCATGCTCAAACCAGGGACATTGTGGGGCGCTTGCCAATGTAGAAATTCTTGACACAAATTTGTATTTGCCTGGGTGTATCTTGCTGTATGTTGTATGTCTTTCAATGGCAAAGCATCACAGGTGGTTGGTACCATACTGTAGCTACAAATCAGCCACCCACTGCACTGGCAATAATGCTTGGGGACTAGAACCAGTGCCACCTGGAGACTTTATTGACTGTGTTCAAACAGTATGATAAGGACCAGACCCGTAAAGACGATATCCTGGACAAGTATTTTGTAAATGTTAAAGAGTTTACCAAATGTTAAAGGTGCTTATTAGTAAGTGTACGACTCCCACAGCCCTTGGCAGCACCAACATGGCATAAACTAGGTCATGGAGTGGAGTGATAATAATGTTCTTGAGATGAACACAAAGAAAACAGAAGAATTTGTATATGGTAAACCATCTGACTCTCATAAGAAAAAATTAAGCAGGTATTTTCATACAAATACTGCTGTAATGATAGACCATCTGTTATCCTGGAAAGGACACATTGAATTTGTCTGCAAAAAGACAAAACAAAGAATTTATTTTCTCCGCCGCCTTAGGACTTTTGGGATGAGTAGACAAATTCTTCTTTTGTTTTTTACTTAAATGATTATGAGTGTTCTACAGTATTGTAATACTAAATGCTACAAGTGTTTGTCCCCTATTTTAAAGTCAAAACTGCTCCACCAAATGAAAATGTGCTCAAAGACTGTAGGCCATCCCCTTAGGAAACTTAATGAATCAACAAGCCTGACCACATAGCTTAATCCCAGATCAAATGTACATTGAAGAGCCTTGAATATTGTTTTCTCTGTGTTATGTTATGTATTTGTTCCTTGTCTTAATTTTTGTCTTTTCTGTGATGTTGCAAATGAATCTTCTGTGATGCAAGACAATTTTCAGACTTGATGACAGTAAAGTATGATCATAAACATCACAATCATCATCAAACTTCAAGCACAGCCCAGCAGGGAAAAGGGAGTGATGATGATAACTAGGATGAAGATGAGGTTTATGAAATGCTGATTTTAGGTTGGCAGTGTTTCAACTTTCACGTCAGCAAAAGAGTGAGCTGACAGCTTAAAGGTGCCCTGTGGAGTTTTCCTGTAAACAAACCAAAATATGTTTACTCTAAAGTTTTACTCACCAAAAACACATCATGTGTGTCCTTGAGGTTTGAGGCACTTCCTTTCTAATAAAACTATGCGTGGCCAAATTTTAAAATATTTAAAATCTTGCTTTTTTATATCCGTATTTGCCAACTCACAGTCTTTTTGCAAGGCTTCTCTGCAACTTCCACCACTAACTGTTAAACAATGGAATAGTGTGGATATTACGTCATGGATGTGTAGGGACCCATTCATAAAAACATTACTTCATAGTGCTACCAGTGGTCATAAACTCTACATGGCACCTTTAAGTTGGTTCATTTATGTATTTTCTTGACTTTTCTTGGTCTAAAAAAATGTATTTATCTTAGCCTTTAAATTCTTAAATCCCATCATGTACCATGTGCACATGTATTATATAAGGTCAACACTTAAGGTCTCCACATTCCAAAAAGATAGTAGAGAGGACATGACATCTGTGTCCTCAGTGGTAGCTGCAGATATAGTCAGTTTCACATAGTGATATCGAATCATAACCAGGTGTAAATTAAATCTGTACATTTTGTCCATAATGTTGCTATAATCATTTTTCTGTACATTAACAATGGATCAAATGAGTGTGTGTGTGTGTGTGTGACGAACTTGATCACTCTATTACTAATTTATTCAGATTTTTTTCAGACTTTTTGTTTTGGTTCAGTCTCACTGTCGCAGTCTGTCATCAACTTTGTTTCCATGAACAGGAAGCAGCTGTTTGTAGAGAAAAGCTTAAACACACACACACAGTACAATACCTCCCCAGCATTAAACTGCAGAGTGGATTCCAAAACGGAGCTAAAAGAGGAGTGAATATTGACCTTACATTCATGAAAAGACAGAAACACAACTTGAAACTGAATGCTAATGTTACTCCATGTCTTAGAAACTGTCAACCGCAGCAATTTCATAAGGTGATATGTCAGTGTGGTATTTACAGCTTGTTGCACAGGCCCCCAAGTGCCAAAATTTTAATTAATGCAGCTTTAAGAAATAAATCTGTCCAACATATTAAAAGGTCATCTAATTTTACCTTTTCTTTCTATCTCAAGCCACCAGTCAAAATGCTTGACCAGGGAGGCACCAGCTCCACCTTCAATGTGATCATATTGCACACGGAATTAAGATAACGTTAATGCTTATTAATACCATATTTTAATGTAAAGGCCTTGCACCAGATGTTATTACCCAGATATGTGTTAATGCCAGGTGTGAAGCGAGTAAAAAAAAGTCTGACTAGCTTGTTTTCTGATCTGAATATGCAGATTTAGGGGAAGGATGGAAGCAAAAAAAAATTAGCAAATATTTCAATTTGCTCATTGCAGACTGTTTTTGATTTATATCAATTTCATGCCTCCCATCAGGTGCCATTTCATAGAGGAAGGTAATAACCCAGAAATAACCTCGTTATGGAGACAGCATTGCGGTCTGGGCACAATGAACTCAGAGCTGAAGAATTAGTGACCTGGAAAGTGGCAGGGAGAGTTAATGGCATTAGCTACATCAGACACAGAGAGAAAGGGGGGAGAAAAGAAAAAAAAAAGAGAGAGAGAGCATAAGAATCATTGCTACCATCGCAAAAGGAAGGTCGCATAAAAATTAGAATGAAAATAAAAGAAACGATCCTCTGATGGCTCATTGTTCTTTTTCCCCCTCATCATGGCGCCTTTTGATATTAAGAATACAGCACAGTTGTGAGTATTTTACCATCAGCATTATTATTATCATTGCTGTTTAAAATAGGAATGCTATCGAAAGCTATTCTTATTGTTTTTGAGTCTAATTAGCGGGAAATGGGAAAAAATGTAAAGTAGGCTGTTAATGAATTATTTCCTTTCATGTATTTTATAGTGCATCTTTTGTTGTTTGCAAAGTTGACACGCACATACCCTTCACATGTACACACACACACACACACGCGCCTTTTTACCTGCTGACAGGCTGCGTGTAAGTGTGTAAGTGTGTGTGCGTGTGTATGGTAGTCCACACATGTGCAGAGCAACAGCGTGACGAGACACCAGAGGAAGCACATGTTTGTTGGCTTGTTTGTTTGCGAGTCTCTTCCTCATACATTAACGAGGGCTTCCTCCAGTTGCTCTCGCTTAAATGTGTAAACCTACATTTTGAACATGAAAAAGACAAAACTGGAATTAAAATGAATACAACGGAGCGGGACAAGCATGCAAATGGATTTATCTGTTTATCAGCAGCTGTTGGTTCTTTATGAAAAAAATAAAAAATAATAATAATAATAATTTTTAAAAATGAAGTCCCACATGTCTGCTGCGTTATCAATCTGGAAAGGCTTTTGGACCAGGACGAGGACAATTAATAGCTAAAAACTCTGGATGTTACCAAGTAATCACCTCTTTGATATCCAACATCAATACAAGTTTGGACACTTTGATATATGAGCCTGCCTTGATGAGCCTGGTGAATACATTAAAAATATGTTTAATTAGCATTTCAAATCGGCGGCACTCGACTAAAAAAGAATATACAATAAAGGAGAAATATGGCTGCAGAGTGTTTGTGTGCATGTCTGTGCATGTGTGTGTGTGTGTATGTGTGTGTGTGTGTGTGTGTGAGGTGGGGGCGGGTGAACAAATTAGTCGTGGGTTTGATGAACAAAGAGACTGGCCTCAGAACAAAGCACGTGTTTTAGCCTTGTGCCTTTCACCTTCTCCATTCACTTTGAGGCCAGCCGAATCAAAACGATCCTCCGGGCCTCCTCTTTTTTTTTTTTTTTTTTTTTTGATTTCTTCATCGCTCTCATGCAAGAAAATATTCTGTCTCTAATTAATATGACCTTATGAATTTTTAATAAAGCCAGATCCCTTCTTTGAAAATGCAGTGGGGAGCCTTGAAGTACATGTGTCAGTATTTGCACTTAGCTATGAGGAAGAAAAGGGGAGGAAAATATGACTTTGGTTGAACTCGTTTGTGATGAATAACTGATGTACATTTTAACCTATTTACTTCATTTTGATTTTCTTCACTCAGCTCACTTCTGCAGTCTTCAGATCACTGGAGATGATTGACAGATCAAGACTGTTGGGGTAAAATGATTGCTATTCCCTTACTTATTTATTTTTTTTCCCCGAGATGTAATGCCATGCCAAAGAGGAAGTTAAGATTTCAAGCTGTTCAAAGTGAATATCAGATGAGGTGTAATTCAATGGAAAATATAAAATGTCAGTCTCAATTCTGCGCTGGAAGAGAGGGATTCTCAACACTCCGCTGGCTTGCGAGTGCTTGGGCTGCGCTGAGGTATCTCTCTTCTTTTCTTGTCCGTTTTTCTTATGTCTTCTGATGAAAACAAGCCAAACTGTAGAGAACATCAAGTCAACTTTACCTGGTAACTGATTATCACTCTTTCTATTTGTGATTATGTGCAAGTTTACCATTATTGTACATACATGTCAAGACAGCTATCTACAACTGAATCTATATGAGAACAATACTCAAAACATTTATCCATGTATAAGCATGCCTTTAATTTCTAGTAGGATTATCTAAAACATGTTTTTAATAGTTATGTCCCAAGTTCACAATAATATCCTTATTGTGTATTGTTTCCTCTGCTGCTCAACAAAGTAGTCCAACTCCTGAAATAACACAACCGCTGCCAGATACTACTTTTATTCCTGGATCCTTTTTGCTACCCTTCTGGATTAAATGCAAGTGGATGTGCAGAAGCCTTTATTGAAATGATATTTGAAGTAGGACTGTATTACTAATAGTACTTAAAAGCAGTATAAAGGCTCCCAGTAATTACAGCAGGTGGTTTGCTTCAGACACGCTAATGGCAAGGCTCTTGGAATAACATTGTTGGAGAGGCTACTATTTTATTCCAATATCTGATATCAAAATCAGATGGATGGGTATTAAGCACATCTGATTTTCATGCAGATGACCCAAGTTATTATCCTGTAACAGATCTACAATATTTGCCTTTATTGTCGCAGTAACCAGGATTTTTCCCCAATGAAGTTTTTTACATATTTCATAGTACAGTATTTCCCCCTAACGTTTGCCAAAATGTAGCAGTTATGCACAGATATTGTAGAAAGCAAGAAGCATCCTTGTGTGGTGATTGTCTTGAAATATCTCAGCAACTGTTAGATGGGTTGCCATGAAAGTTTGTACATTCATGTTTCTCAGAGGATGAATCCCAATGAATTTAGTAGTTCTTTGGCTATTTATCTCCCACCACCAGAAGGTCAGATATCCTCACTTAGTCAGAGACTTATATCAACATCTATTGTAGGATTGGAGCAACATATGGGACAGGATATCATGGTCTCCAGATGATGTATCATAATAACTTTGCAATCCCTTGACATTCACTATTAGGTTGAAATTCATTCTCAACAACTGTTAGGTGGGTTGCTATGAAATTTGGTACATGATCCCCTTTATTGTCTTCTATGCTATCAGAGGTTAAAATTTCCATCACCCTCAGTTGTGCTTTGTTTGAAGACTAGCACATCGAGATAAATAAGAACATCATCAGCATATTAACATTTTCATTGTAAGCATGCTAGCATCTGACTCAAAACCAAACAGTTCAAGAAGTGTTTTTTTTGTTTGTTTGTTATGGTTTTTGTTTCTTTTTGGCTTATAATATGTTTGATGTTTTAATATTTTATCCTATTTTATTTTATGTTATTTTATTCATATTTATATCATCTTATCAATGTTATTCATCCGTTTTTTTAATCAAGTTTTTAGATTAGCTTTTCTTCAACACTCTTTTAATAAACTTTTACTCATATGATTTTATTTATTTATTTTTTTTATTATAGATGCTTTTTGATTACACTTTTGTCACTCTGTTAGTCTGTCACATGCATTGGTCTCACATCGTTCTTTGTTTTTGTTCCTTTATAATTTTCGTCATTTACTTAATGTTGTCCTCTGTCTACATTTGTTCTGTCTCATTATCAGCTTGTCAATCAGCTGTGAAGCACTTTGAACTACATTAACCTGTATGAAACGGTGCTACATAAATAAGGTTTGAGTGATTGATTGGTTCATTTCAGTTCAGTCCAGATGAGATCATTGTATACATGAAACATTAAATTAAACATTATACAGTACATGTTACTACATTAAAAGTGCAGGTACTATACACACAGTTCAGAGTAAAAGATGTATATTTAAAGTGAGGAAAACAGCAACAATAAGAAGAAGATGAGATAAATCAGGTTTAAGCTGAGTGAAGAGCAAAAGTTCATTTAATAACGTGCTAGAAATTAAAGGTAGTGTGACACTTCAAGATGTAATATCCTAAGCTTTATCTACCATTTGCACTTTCACATAGAGCAAAACACATTTATTGATTTATTTATAATTTTTCAAAGTATTGGACATGCTAGACTGAGATTTTGTGCCATCCCATATACAAAAACATACAGCACAAATACATACTGTATACACATACTAACACTGTCCTCAGCCTCTGCAATCATTATTATTCTTAGTGTTTGTTATGCATACAGTATGTTCACACTTTTAATTGGCTTTATCAGAAAATGAGTTTTGGTATGCATCTGCCACACAAGTGCTCTGTTGTCCATACTGTGTGTGTGTGTGTGTGTGTGTGTGTGTGTGTGTGTGTGTGTGTGTGTGTGTGTGTGTGTGTGTGTGTGTGTGTGTGTGTGTGTTTATAACAGGCTGTCACACTGAGCTGCTTGGAATCTGCCAAACTTGAAACTTCATCTTAATAAACTTAGATTTTTCTGTCAGTACAACAGGGTTAGTGCTGAAACTTGCAAGAGCTCTATCTTTATCAAGTTCATGTCACTGTATTGTGTTTTTTTCACACCATCATATTGATTCCGTTGTGTAGTTGTGTAGTTGTGTAGTTTGAGGTGAATAAAAGTATTTAAGACATATGTCATGGCTGCTACTTTTGTTTATACAAATAAGAGGAATAAATCTATGATAGGAACGCTTTTAAAAATGTTTTTTCGTTACCATCCTCTTTTTTCCCATCTCTATTTTTCTCCGTAAGTTGACACTAATGCTCTCTTACAGCAACCGGGAGTGTGTGGGGGGCCTTTGGCTCTTGAGAATCTGTTAGGACAGCTGTCTTTTAAAAGTGAAACAACATTAGTAATAGCTACTAAAACTCTGCTATTAATCTGCAGCAGGCTCCAGTGTGGCTGCCTTGGCTAATGAACATAGCTCTCTGTGTATCTGTCCGTCTCTCTACCAGCCCTGTCAGAGATAGGGTCAAAGGTCAAATGGCTTAATGCTGCATGTGTGGGAGGTGTGTGCAGGGCATCTGTCTGGAACAGCCGGGTGGGGAGAGAGAGTGAACGGAGACAGAAACGAGAAGGTAAAATTTAGATTTGAGGTTTGCTTACAGCAGCTAGTTGTTGTTTCATCATGAACATCAATCATGTCTTTGTTATACAGTAGACTATATGCAGATTTAGGGTGATTTGTGTTGTGTTGTATCTGAGGTCACTCTTAGGGACAAAATCAATTATTTGAACTGAAAAAAACACAGGGAGGTTCTTTAGAATATCTAATTAGAATGTTCTTGGACATCTCCATGTAGAGATACAGAACCAGACACAGTTTCTCATTCAAGACATCTGGTAAGGGTTTGAATGGTACTGTACATACAACTAAGACGAGAACATGGGGCACACCAAGAACCTGTCTGAGAAATTATATTCTATATCCCCTCTGACCTGGCAACGCCTTAAGATTGCCTCAGGAGAAGCTGGTAGAGGTTGCTAGGGAGAAGGACATCTGGGATACCTCACTGCTGCTGACCCTGACAGAAGGGGTGGAAAATGAATGGATGTTTTGATTTCGCCTGTATGGAGTCATGATCAAATGGTTTGCTTTGCCAAATGATGTTTTAGTGTAGTAGTGTATCCGATCATTATCTAAACCGCATTTGCTCTTGTTGGCTTTTCTTAAACAGGTGAAATATGAGAATGATGTCATATTTTTTCTCCTCTTTTGGATGGGCAACCTCTGTCTTTCTTGGGCCGACATTTAGTGTGTCATCCATCTTAATTTTATGATCAGATCATATTTAACGTGAGCCTGACAGGTGCTTGTAACATCTCCCATAGAGCTCTGGACATTTTACACTCCTGCAGTTTCTTTCACGTTATTAGACAAACACGTCAATAAGATCTACAGCATGCGAGTTCACCTAAAGTAGAGATTTATGTGAATTTGTGGCCTAAAGTAAGCATTTGTTACCGCAACCCCCTCCCCTCCTTCTCCCCCCCTGTTTTTGTTGTTAAAAACAGAGGTACAATAGACAAGACAAGGCCTGGCACAGCTGGAATGGCACACACCCCCGCACGCAGCCAGCCATCATCACCCGCTTACCCCTCTCTGGCACTCTATCTGAGGGTTTATAATTGATTTAGGGGGCAGGCGATAAAGATCGATGTAAGTCTGCCTTGGCTGTGACACCAAGAGAGTCGCAGTGGCATCATGTGACGGAAGACACCAGCCTATTAGGGAGGCACAATCAAATATTTGTAGCATCCGGACACACTCGTTATTTATTCATGCTAATACAAGTATATTAAAGAAGCTAAACAGGGTTAGTGCTCCATCACTCACAAGGGGAATCAGCCGAAGCATTTATCAGGACCTCGGGTACGACTCCCCTTGGCCAAGTCTCCCTTCAAATACAGCACGCTAACTGACAGACTGAGGTGGATAATGGGCCCTGATTTGTATGCATAGGGTTGCCATTGTCATTTCTTTATGGTTGGTTTGCAAATAATGCATGATTTGGGACTTGAGCGTCAAGAGGAGACTTTGTATGAACTGGTAGACGCAAGCACACACGCACACACACACACACACACACAGAATCATGCACCACAGATACACGCATTTTAAAAAGCATGTGCACACACTTATATACATATTCACACCCCTACAGGAATTCCTCTGCGGTTTTTTGACTATTATCGACGACACTCACCGAGAGAGAGCGTCTTCATTAGGCAAACAGTGATGCTGATGTGTGTGATGGATATTTGTAACTATGAGTGTACGAGCAGGAGCAGCCGCCATTCCTCAACTGTTTTACACCATTAACAGCGCCTCCCCACCCTTTGTCAGCCCATAAAAGCAAGACTTCAGATATATTATGTTTTAATACCCGCTTATAAAGGAAAACATAAAAATGCAAAATGCAATATCCAGGAGCTGTCACTTTGATAAACAAAGCTGAATATTGATCTGTCTCTAAATTGGAGTGCGGGGGGGAAAACAATAATGTTAGATTCCCAGTAACATGAAATTACATGCTGAAACAGAGTGCGTTCTGCTTTGGCCTGTCACCATCCAGCTGCACAGCAGTTTCTCAAATGGAGTAAAGCAGAGTCCCACACAGCCAAAAGCAGGCTGCAGAATGACTTACGCTGGAGCACAAACACTAGTTTTCTCCACAAATCCAGGATGATGGAGTGAGATGTGCGCCATACTGCTGATAATCAGAGACACTAACAGCATACTTGTTGAATCCACTAGTTAATTAAATCATTTCACTTCTAATCGTTGATGATAATGATGTTTAGTGATGGTTGATTTGGGAATAGAATATAAATTCTCACAGAAGCTCACCTACTTGCAGGGTGTATAGAGAAAGGATTATCAGCACATATTAGTTCTAGAGGTGCAGCTCTAGGGATGGCAATGTCTATCTGTCAGTTGACCCACCGCTTTGATCAAGACTGAAATATCAACTACTAAATGGATTGCCATCTTTGTACAGATATTGATGGTCCCAAGAGGATTCATCCTACAGATGCCCGTCCTTCATGACACCATGTGATTTACGTTTTTGAGTGGAATATATCAATATCCCTTTAATGGATTGTCAGGAGATTTGGTACAGAAATCCGTGGTGCCCAGAAGATGAATCATCATAACTTTGGTGATCCCTTTGTGTCCCCTTTGGTCAAAATTTTAATTAGCTAAATATTTTGGTTTATACCAATACATGGTTTAATACCTGTAAAACTATGGACATTCCCATCCGCCTGAGCTGTACATCGTGTTTAACACTAATTAGCAAAGGTTAGCATACTAAACTAAGATGACAAACATGGTTAACATTTCCTGTTCACCATCAGCATGTTAGCATTGACACTGTGGGCATGGGTACCTCTCCTATGATGGACTTTTCTCCTATCTATAGACCAAATATGGTGTGACCAAAATTGATCATTAGACACACCCTTTACCTTTGAATAGTGTAAAATCACCTGATCATATGTATGGCCAAACGTACGTGGAAACCTGGACATTACACCTATATGTGACTGTTGTCTATATGTCTTTACAAAACCATGTGCATGGTCTCACTCGTCTGGGACGGCCTTCCATCTGATTTTGGATTTTGGCAGCAGCGGTCTATCCCCTTTAACTACACAAGCATTAGCGATGTCGACTGATAAGCCATAACTGTAGTTGGCATTCCAGTTCATCCTAATGGTGTTTGATGAGGTTGAGATCAGGACTTAAGGCAGGTAAGTCAAGTTCTTCCACATGAACCACTGAAACTGACCTTCTTTGACATCACTCTGTGCATGAGGACACTGTCATATTAAGACAAGAAAGGGCCCTTCCCAGGCTATTGGAACCAATTTGGAGGTATAGTGTTGTCCTGAATCTAATTGTATACTGTAGTATTGAGGTTTTGCAACCCCAGAACAAAACTGCACACACTTTTGTCTATGTAGGCTTTTCCACTTATGGGAAATAAATGAGCCATACACTAGATCTTCCTGTCTATAACCTGATGTAGGCACCTGAAAGGCTTTAGTGCTAGGTTCTCCCTCACACTTCTATTGTGTTTCATTAACCAAATACTTTTGGGATATATGTCGTTTAAGTCAACAAGTCCTGTAACAGAAGACAGGGAGATGCAGGTGAAGAATCTGGTGTATTTTCCTAGCTGAGCACGGACAAAGAAGGCAGCAAAACAATCAATATTCAATATCAATATCAGATCATCTGAATCAGAATATCACCTGTCAGTTGAAACACAACAACCCTAACCCTAAATTATTATATTGTAAGTAAGTTGATACTTCAAGATCTGATTTTACATTATATGCAGTTTCATCATTTATCTTTCATAATACCTTTGCCACAATGTGACTCAAAACCCTGTGGAATCCTTTTGTATTAATCATAAGTGATTGACACAAGTGTGATGGATTTGTTAGATCCCACTCCAGGTCTACAGGTGCAATCAGCATGTCCAAGCATCGATAGCACTGATAATTTGGGTCTGCATGTCTGTCTATCTGCCAGCACCTCCAGGCTTTGCTCACAACTTTAACATCCATGTGTTTTGGTCTTGACACCAGTTTTGCTGAAATGTCTTTTTCTGCCAAATCATCTGATGGCTGTCTGAGTCGATTTGTCAGAAACATCCAGGGTGAAGCGATAACAAACTGCATGCTAACTCCCATGCTCCCCCTCCCCCTCCCCACCCCCTTGCATGAACAAAAAAAATCCTCCCTCTCTCTAACAAGGCGTACAGGCCCATACCTAGAGAGTTAGCGCTTCACGTCTTCGACAAATGGACTTACACCTCTCCCTCCATCTCCCGCTCTAGCAGAGCTCAGGGAAGGCAGGCACCCGTCTACTTCCCTCCGTCTCTCTCTATATTAAATCGACCAATCAGGGGGTGTCAGTCATGCATCCCAGCTCGCGGCTGACAAGTTGGCAGTTGCGATGCAAGAGCGGTTCATTCATTCCGATGACACTCTGCCAATATCTGTATGGTGGAAGCCGCACGTCTCTGCCTTTTTGCTCTTAGTCAGTGGAAACAGATTCACAGGCAGACAGGGAGGGAGAGAGAGGGGGCATCGAACCGAGCCGAATTAAAAGCTTTGACTGTAAGTTTTCAGATCCGGGGTGTCTGACTTGCCAGTTTGAAGTGTGACTGATAATGCAGGAGGAAAGTTTACAGGGGAAACAGCTTGTCTCCTCGCCAAGCAAAAGCTCAATCTTTAATGTCTTGTGGATGCAGGTCTTATTGATAGCAAAGTGCAATAGCGTGCTCGTGTGTTTAGGCTTGTTGGAGAAACTTGGGGGCATATTGATGTAGCCGGGAGGGTGCTGAGCCAGAGCAAGGTTTGCTCACTGGGCTTGAACTGTTACCGGAGGGGGCCTTTGGGGTCTCGGAGCATCACCAATAATCACAAACACAACCACCATGACATCAACTCAAAGTCTTCTGAATTCGAGTTTTAAACAGCGATGCTTCACTCTGTTCAGCTTGTTCTGAACCTTCTCATTGTCTGGTTTATTGACAAGCATAATGTGTAGCTGTCATTGAAATCACATCAAAGATCTTCTCAAGCCTGATCCAAAGCAAGCTGGCTGCACTGTGCTTGCAGGCAACAGTAACTCAAATAAAAATGGCACCTACTTTAAAGTATAGGAATATCATAAATAACAATTTCTTACCCACATCTGTAGAGCGAAAAAAAGTAAACTCTAAAAGTTGAAAGCCAGTGTCACCACTAGTGAGTCCTTGGAGTATTAACTGTGAAGTTGTGCAATAAAAAAAAGAAGCCAAACAACACCTATTCTAAAACGTATGCCTCTAAATGCTGATAATTGTGTTTTTCGCCGCAGTATGTTTTTAGAATCCACGATGAGTTCAAATGCTTGGCTTCTAATGAGAGACCTGTCCCAAGTGGGTCAAAGCATTCTGGGTAAAACAGCTAATTAAGTGGCAATTAACCAGTGCTGTCTGCCAGAAAACTAAACATAGTCTGGGCAATTTTGCTGGAACGTGCCCAAATGGCTGCTTATTAGTCCAACTACCACAGCGGTTGTTGGAGGAAAAAAAAGAAAGAAAATCAGATACAGATTCTTTTATTTATCCTGAAATGAGATTAGAATATTACAAAACAACATTGATATTTGACTTCCTCTGAATTATGAATCAGGTCAAACAAGGATATCGAGGAGAGACGGAGACTGAGAGATAGAGGGATTGGAAGAAATTGGAGAAACCAATGCATGAGATGCATGTTTTGTCTTAAGTGGGATACATATGAACCTTAACACTGCTTGACAGAGTGTGTGATGTTTTCCTATCTTTCATTATCAGGCAGCCAGGCCCGACCGCCAGGCATTACCTGTTGATGACCGAGTGGACCGCGAACCTGATGGACAGATGGATGGGATCGTTGATGAATGTGTGGCAGGTGCTTTGTCAGTCTGGAAGGCAATCTAAAGGCCCAGGGAGAGGGGAGAAACCACTTAGACTCCAGGGACACCTCTGATGTCTCTTACACAACTCAAAATCCCACCTCGCTCAACCCCTCAACCCCCACACCCCCCCTCCCTCTTTGCAATCAAATTACAGCGTTAAACTAAGTATTAACAAGGCTGCCTTACAATGCTTTGGTCACCTCTAATGGCAGGCTGTGTCGCTCCAATATCAGCTGGGTCTAATTTAGAAAAATGTCCATAGAGGAGGTCAATCTCCTCTCTCATACACGATGACTGATAGATCCAATACCTCTGGAATCAGATAAAACTTTGACAAATGGCCCCGCGCCAGTCTGAGCGGTGTTGGGGAGGACGGCAGGGAGCCGGTGGAGCTGCTGTGTCCACGGCCAGCCCTGTCCCTCTATCCCATCACACCAGCACTGGCTTTGATCAATGGGGCCACAGTTCAGACACACACACACACACACATACTGAGACAGGTCCTAGGCCCGTCATCACATGATTAAAAGGCCTAGAGGATATTGCTTTCCCACCATTCACCCTACCAAAAAGGGAGGAAAAAAAAAACTTCATAAAACTAAGACGACAGCATCTTCCCTTCACTACTTTCCCCCCTTCTTCTCCATCGTTTCCTTCGTCTTCTTCCTCCCCGCATGCAAATTTGGATTGATTAGAGAGAGAGCGAGAATATGTTAAGTAATATGAGATTCACCTTCCTCCCATCTCTCGTCCTCTCCTACCGAGCAAAGGGACAAGAATCCCTCTCTTCTACTTGTTATTGTTGTTTTCCATCTACCTTCAGCCACAGGACACCCGCCGCCCTAACCTTGCATTAATCACAAGCCAGCTGATAAATCGGCACGCCGATTAGCATGATAGATAGCCCGAAATGTAAATACTACCACACATTGCTAATTGGCCCCCTCTACCTAGAGACACATCTGTAGTTGCTCTTTCAACATGCAGGATAAGTTTGGCCTGGCAGGCACAGCTCTCGATCATTAAAGAGATGTAGAGTTATCATCTGTTTGTGAATCTCTCTCCTTGTAAGATTCCTCTTTCGATTTTCCTCCAGCTCTCTGTCCCCCCAGTGTATGCTGATTTATACTTTTTTTTGTGAGGAAAGAAGGGAGGAAGATATCTTAACGTGGATACATGCAAACACACACACACAAATGCACACACATACCTGTATGCTGTCTGTTATAACAGATGGTATGGTGGGTAGTTAAGGGGCTAAAATGCTATTGATCAAGCAGGGAAATCAATTGACAGTGCGCACACACACACACACACACACACACACACACACACACACGCACACACACACACTCATAGATTTGTATGTAACAAAGTGTGACTATTGTGTGTAGTGCTTGCATGGAGTGAATGTTTAATGTTAGAGTAAAAGTAAAGTATCAGTTGCGATGGGAGCTTAGGGGCTTGGTTGTGTGTGTCCCTGTAATGTGTTTGTGTGTGTGTGTGTGTGTGTATGTGTGTGTGTGTTCGAGGGCATATGAGGGGATCAAGTGTCTCTAGTTTCATTTCCTCTCCTCCTGTTTGCTCTGCCAAAGAAAACAACACTTCATAAAGTCACTCTGAGTTCAGCAGAGGAAATCTCTCTCTCCTCTCACTCTCTAGACAAGTTATAAAGTTCACAATGATTTTGGGCGCTCCGTAAGAAAGTTGAAGTCCCGGCTTTGTGCCTCCAAAGTAGGTTACAATTAAGTGAGATCAGTGAGGTTCCACTTGACAGATTAGTTTTAAAAAATGCAAATAAAATCACAACTGGAGCGTTGTCTTATCATCATTTAAGGGTTTTAGCAGCATACAGTACAGCGTTATCCCTTTATACTTGTGGCTATTATTATTATGTTAATTTCAAAGAGGTGTGCTGGACATTGTAATTGCAGCTCATTAAAAGAAAGCCTTAAGTTGTGCAGAACCAATTCGTACTACATCCTGACAAAGTATGATTATGACAGCCAGACATGAAGTCTCCAGTTGTTTGAAATGTAATTGGCTTTGGAAGACTGTGGTACAATGCTTAAAATACTGATAAAAAATACTAATACACATATCCACCTCCTGTTTCAGTGTTCTTAGATTACTGAAGCTAAGAGGATTGCAGTCGTCAATATTAGAGGTGTAACATAGACAGATAGAAAGTTACTGCTGCCTGGGTGTAAAAGCTGAGGCACTTGCTTTATGCCTGAATTTCTTGTGTCTCATATCTGGATAAAATTATTTTGATTATTAGTCAGTGTTTCCATGAGTCAGAGAATAAAATCCATCTCAATTTTTTCCCACACTAGATATAAATCTGGTCGGGACACAGAAGATGGTGATAAGGTCCTGAAATCTGTTTCAAAACCATCAAAGGCGGCCAATAATAAAAGCAGCTGCACTATAGTAGATTGCATGGGAGCCTCAAATGTTTGGGTAATTTGTTATTAAGTGGCTAAAATGGCAAATGCATGCATGGAGTTCAAGTAAGATGAAAGTTTTTATTTGCTAAGTTGACCAAGGTATAGTTCTGATTAGGAGGAGTAAAGAGTACCTATATGGCTTGAAGAGTTTGATGCATTAACACCTTTTTTTCAACATCTGGCTAGAATTGCAAATGGATTTAATTCCAATCGATCTCTCATATTTGATCTAAATCTATCTATTCTCCGATATGTATGTGTGTAAATGGGAAAGACAATATTAAAATATGCTTTCCAGTTGACACTTGACATGAGACAAATGACAACCATGGTTCAGACATATCCAGTGTATGCTCCTTGGTTTACAGCTACCCTATTCACCCAAGACACATGAAGTGGCTAAGCTTAAACGTGCTTTCAATGAATATCACTGACTTTCCGATTATCTTGTAGTAAATGTTACTTTAAAAAGCCAAACGGTGCCTTCCTGCCTCCCTCCATCCATCCTTCACATTCTTGCAACATGTCCGGCCGCAGCAGCACTTAAATCCTCCATGTGTTGCAGCCTGGTGAAGGAAGCTCTTGTCTGTGACCGCTGTATGCAAAACGTGGCATTAGTCACCAGCTAGCCTCCACTGACACGCCTGCAGTGTGAGGGAGATTAATGCCTACTAGGGACACTTTATTATTCTCTCTCTCTCCTTTCTCTTTTTCTCAGTCTCTCTCTCTCACGCTCTCTCAGTCTTTCTGCCTCTCCAACCGGCCACACAATTAATTGTCTGTTCCGTGCCTCCCTCCTCTCCTTCCATTGCTCTATCCCTCCCTCCCTTTCTCTCTTGCCAGAGTGACAGATGTGGAGAAGTACATGATATGGGGTTGGGGGGGGATGAAGGTAGGGATGTGTGTTTAAGTGTGTGTGTGTAAGTGGGTGTGGGTGGGTGGAGCGGTGTAGGAACCTGTGCTTTTGGCCTTGACAAGCACCTCCCATCCTTGGCCTACCCTTTACTGCCAACACACACACACACACACACACAAAGATGCACACACACTAAATCCCCCCACTGTCCCTGCTGGCCAAAAGCTCAGGCTAGTTTTACACAGAGATACTGTATCAATCTTATGACTTGAAGCGCTACATGTGTTTTTAATATTGAAGGCTTCTGTGAATTTTACAGTATGTTGTAAGTCTTCAACTTAAAAAACTTCTCTTCATAATGCTTTCTGAGATCTCTCGTAAAAAATAAGTGTGACTTGATTAAATGAAGTGAGCGGATGAGTCGCAGTGGGGAATCCGAGCGCAGTCTGACATCAAGTGAAATGCAGACTTCAAAATAAATGTACTAATTTGGACTGCTGTGTCTCAAATGAATGTGATACTTTAGCAAAGTTTTGTCTACGAGTTTGTGCGCTGCCTCAAAATACCTCGCCACAGTTCACTACACCAGTTTTGAAGGCTGTTTTTTTTTAAAACTTGCTCCTCTCTGCTACAAATTATCATCTTTTTTTTCTTGGATTTTCACAAATCTTTGCTTTGGCATCACTATAGAGACAGCACTAGTTTGTTATTTGATTGATCAGCCCACCAACCTGACCCAGAATGAAATATCTCAACACTATAAGATGGATACTGCGTACAGACATTCATGGTTCCCAGAGGATGAATCCCCAAAATATGAGTGATTACCTTCCCTTTCCTGTAGCACCACCGTGAGGGTGAATTTTTTGGGGGTTTCCCGGCAACCGTTAAACAGATCGCCATGAAATTTGATAGACGTTCAAGGTCTGCTCTTGTTGATTTGATGAACTGTTATAACAATAATGATCCCCTGACAATTTATCGAGCGCCAAAATAAAAGTCCTTACGTATCCAGCGCTAGGGCTTTTTGACCGATTACCTGCAAAGCTAATGACATTCCATGATGCCTCAGCAACTTTGGGCACCAGGTCAGGAAAACATTCATATTTATCATTTTGAAAGTCACTGATAAATGAGCTATTGTGTCATTGATATATAAATACATTTTGGTTTAAAAAAGTAATGATAAAACTATCATTTAAAGTCCCTATACACTCAAATTGAGTTCTGCTTCTTGTTCCAACAGTTGAATATTTTATTTTCACTGTGCAGAATGATGTATGTG
>NC_070578.1:7119415-7141915 GCF_027409825.1 Scomber japonicus
CTTCACAGTCACCAGATCACCCAAACTAAACACCTGATATATTTTAGAGTGGTGTGTTAGACAGCACTCTCCACTACTAGCATTAAAACACCATATAAGGGAAGAGCTTTTAGAATAATGATTAACACCCTATGAAGATTTGTATTGTGTTGGTTGTCCCTTTAATTTTGAGACTAATCTCAAAAAGCTCAAAATCAAAGCAGCAGAAGCCAAATAACCTGACTCTTAGTTCCTTTATATGAGTCAAGCTTCAAAATCTCTCTCCACGAGCCAACTGCTTGAAAACCCACACTTCCCATAATGCAACTCAATAGGGTCTTTCATTAGACCCTCCTTGCCTGTTAAATGCCCTCATTTGTCAAACTCCACAACCCCGGTTTGTAATTTTAAGTCTCCAGGTGATGACATCATCAGGGTTAAATTTCTTAAGTTTTACAAATGCAGAACCACAGAAGACGTTATACAACTGTTTTCACAGAGCACCCTGTTAAACTTCACAGCGAATTAAAGGTGCAGTGTGTAGAATTTAGTGGCATCTTACGTGACAGACATGGCAGAAATAGAATACAATATTGAAAAGTGTGTTTTAATTCATGTATAATCACTTGAAGATAAGAATGATTGTGTTTTTCTTAGCTTAGAATGAGCCCTTTATATCCACAGAGGGGACGTGTCCTCTTCCACGGAGCCCACCATGTTTTTACAGTAGCCCAGGACAAACATACCAAGCAGTGGCTCTAGAGAAGGATTTCACATTTTTTGAGAGTTTACTGTAGACTGTCTACATGATTGTAAGTGGAGGGTGAGTGGGAATTTAGATGGTTGCAACCTGCAACTTTACCACTAGAGGGCAACAAATCTTACACGCTGCACCTTTAAACGTCACATTCATCAAACATCAGTCACATGTATTTCTGGACACTGGACATACAACAATAAGCTGCGTTGGAGAGCACGCTTGATACTTTCACAGTCACATTTTGGTAGATTTATCGCAGTATTTGAGCTATAGCTGAGCAAGAAATTACAGCAAAATATGCCTTTTTGATCAAGTTCAAGTTCAAATTTTTACATGGACAAGAAGTAACACTCAGTACTACTTTGACTGTTTTACGTTTCTTATAGTACTAGGAACTACCAGAATTCCTCACTGGCCCTTAAATGTGTGACTGTTTACTGAATTATTTATGGATTCACCGATTTTGTTTGGCATTTTCTTCAATCTTTGGCTGCTGTGGAAGTTTCTACTACTTCATGCTGTTTTCTTAACTTTTGTTTTCAATGTATTCACCCGAATAGCACTGGAGAAAACAACTCAGTGGCACCCACAAGCAACAGTCACATTTTGCAATTGAATACTGACAACAATGTGAAATGCAGCGCAAAATATATTTGCAGTTTTAAAATCCTTGCTTTTTAGATTTTTTTTTGGCTATGCTGCAGCCGTGTTTTGGTTAAATTTGCACCACTTAGAATCCCACTCTTCCAGATACTTACACAGTCCCATTTACAGTGCATTACTTGTTCTACTTCCTGGAAGGGACGGACACCATGATCCATACACAGAGCCATTGATTATACAATTACACCAAGATTGGAATATAAAGGTGGTTGAGGGAAAGCTGATCCTCATGATCTGTGTGTATGAGAGCGTGTTAGTGTGTGTGAGTGTGTGTATGTGTGTGTGTGTGTGTGTGTGCCAGACAGAAATCCCTGCAGGTCTGGAGCATATGTCTGGCCATGCTAAAGTCACAGGGTTAAGTAGGATTCAGACCAGGGAATACATTGCTGCAGATCTGGCACTAATACAGCACTGCACTACCACTGACACATGCATGACTGCATAGTAGTGCAGGGCTATAAGAAGCTGTTTGGGCCATAAACCTTAATGTCATACACCCCAAACCAGTATGATGTGCATAGGAAAGTATGATTGTGTGTGTGTGACAGTTGAGTGCAGGATTAGGTAGCTGTGTATGAGATCAGGTATAATGTCCTAAATGGTATGTCATAAGTAGACACATGGAAATGCCCACACACACTCACACACAAATGAGTTCAGTGTATAAACATCATTTCTTGTCCCATTTTACCTGCTAGACTGTTCTTTTTTTTTTTCCTGTGTGTGGTTCTGTGTGTGTGTGTGTGTTTTGAGTTGCCCCTGCCTCCACATTTCGGTCCAGCTGGGTCAGTGTCCGTCCTCATGCTCCAGCCCCCAGGCAGTGACATCCAGACTCTTGATCTCCATTTTCTTTCTGCCATACAAACACATTTTCTGCAACCTGCAGTAGATGATGATTGTAATCTAAAATAAATGAAAGGGGGGGAAAAAAACACATACACACACACACAGGAGTGGGGGGGGGTGTAGGGTGGGGTGTACAAAGAGTGAGTGAACCAGAAGGGAGTGAGAGAGAGAGAGAGAGAGAGAGAGAGAGAGAGAGAGAGAGAGACAGAGAGCATTATCACCTTGGCCGAGCATCAGGAGTTAGAAAAAAAACAAAAAGGGTGGGAGAGAGAAAAGAAGGTCCACGGGCAAATTCATCTTCCCCTGCTACAATCAATCTCTGGCCAAAAGAAATACACAATAACTAGGCAGGAAGAGGCCAAGATTAATGGGCCACCGACATCTCCACTGACCAGCATCCACCTCCACCCAATACCACCTCTCTCTCTCTCTCTCTCTCTTTCTCTCTCATTCTCTTTCCCTCTGTTTCATGTGCCCTCTTTCTTTCTTCAGCCTGTCTCTCTCACCCCATCCCTCTGTCTCACCTCACGCTTTTGCTCTCCCTCTCCCAGAAAAGCCCCTTCTTTCCTCCTTTTTTTTTCTTCCACCCCTCTCATTTCCTCCTCCATACACACACACACACACACACACACACACACACCTTGTCTCTGCCACATGCAGTGATCTATCGTTTTTGCTGACTGTTTTACAAGTGCATTAGCAAGCTTTAATGAGAGCGGCCAGTCACTGAGCAAATGCATGCAAGGGCAAACAAGGCCAAGCATGCCCACTAACTCTCAGCTATCCTGTATGGAGCAAAGGGAAGAATTGATTCCTCTCAATACATAGAATGATCACCTGAACACTTTTTTAAAAAATTTCTCCTGGATATACATGTTAATTATCTGATTTGCATTTACATTTTAAAGTATGTCACGATGAGGATGCTACAGAAGCAAATTAACTCTGGAAAATGGTAAATTATGAGAAAGTTGAGCTTTAAAGAGTCAAGTCTTAGTCCTAAACGGAACAATGCATGTACTAGAACTGTCAAAATATCTAACCATCAATGTGGGTTATTTTCTTATAAATACCAGACATATAAGGTTTAAAAGGTGATGACTGAGAACTGTGTGAAAAGAGGGGAATCCAGGAAAATGTGGGGGAAATCATTTCAGACTGTGTGGAAATAAGTAGATGGATGATATTTGGGCAGGGTGGGTGGAAGGGGTCCTGAAAGGGGATTCAGGGGTTGAAGATTGGAGCAGGGGATCTCTGGCAGACAGCCTAATGGTTAGACAAGGGTGGAGCAGGAAACCTACGGCAGACGGCCTGGGGGCACAGCAAAAGCCGAACAGAAAACCTCAGGTGGAAAGCCTGGGAGCTTGGCCGATGGACGTGACAGATATGGAGGGTGACAAGGATGCAGGACTGAAGGGCAGAGCAGCTCTGCACGATGACCAAGAGGCAGGGCTGAAGGGTGTAGTATCTCTGGATGATGGCCTAGATGCTGATCACAAAGGCAGAGCAGTTCTGAAGGATGACCTGGAGGCTGGTGACGTAGGCAGAACTGCTCTGGAGACTGGGGATGTAGGCAGGACCACTTTGGAGACTCGTCCTATGGTTGACCTCCTAAGAACAGGCACATGAGCGGAGCTGCTCTGGAGATCACAACATAGAAAGGGGCTACTTTGGAGGTTGGTGAAAAAGGCTGGTACCAGAATATCTGGCTGCAGATCAGGGCTACTAGATAAGCATCTAGTGCCTGGAGTGTAGGACTGGAGGGCAGGACCAGAGGCTAGCAGCTGGAGAGTAGGATCAGAGTCCAGTGGCTAGACTACAGGACCAGAGTCTGGCGACTGGAGTTCAGGACCAGAATCAGCAGTAACCACCAGCTGAGGGTCAGGGAAGAGTGCAGGATAGGAGGTCTGGTTGGGCGTTGGTAAAGATGGCCTACTGATGGTCTGGGAGGTCTGGTTGTGGGTTGGCAGAGACATCTGACTGGAGGTCTGGCTGGGCATTGGCAGTGAAGGCAAACTGGAGGTCTGACAGAATGTCATTGGAGGTTTCCAACAGCTGGGGCTCTGGCAGGGCATCAGCTGGAGTGACCGGGGCAACTAACAGCTCAGGAACAGGCTGTGGAGCAGATGAACTGATGACATCTGCAGCTCAGGCTCAGCAGATTGCTGCAGCACAGAAACAGGAGATGACTGCAGCACAGCAACCACATGTACTAACAACACTATCTATGACCTGCTTACCAAACACTTGCTACCAAAGAAAAAGTAACTGATTTGACATTTTGCAAGCCTTTAGCCAAGAATAACCTCTTGAGTTGCTTTCCAATGAGAAATGGCTCTACATGTAACAGTTTTTTTCATTGCATTGGTTCTAGGTTGAGAAATTGTGACATAACCCCCCTCCTCACCTATCTTGTTTCATGACCTGAAACTACAAGACTGCATATGAATCTGTTTTCTATTTTCAGCCAGACAAGATCGGCGTGCATTTGGTTTATACTGTCTCCCAATGAACACCTGAGTGCAAGGTGTGTTGCTCTATTCTGCACTTACCGAAGCTTGGACAGTTCTTTATTGACCAGAATGATGGGCAGCAGTCAATATGAGACAAGGCCCAAGCTTGTATAACAAACAAAGTCGAACTGGGTATAAAGAAAGAAGAGCACCTTCTTATAATAGACATTCTTCTCCCCATTTTTCCAATTATTTTGTCTATGTGGTTCTGCCTATCGATCATAAAATACTTTTGTATCATCACAGTGCCAAAAACAAAGGATTGTGCCATTTTCAGACTCAATTTGCTAGGATAAATCAAACCTGTTTCCAGCTCTATTCCACTAGCAATCTACTGTAATGTTAGTTCAACTTAAAATGGAGTTCATATTCACGAAAAGTACACATACATTACAAGAACCCATTGTGTCCATTTGCCGGAAAGGAAATAAATGTATGTTTGCCATCTTGTTCTTATTGTTTAATAAGAGGTTGTGGAACTTTACAAGGCTTTCATCTGTGCTTAAATTACATGTGCTGAGTACACATGCTGTACTCAGAGCTTTCCCCCTGGTGTTTATATAATTATATGTGATTATGATCATTTTGGCACTCTAAGAAAAACCCTGATAATGTGTTATGACACTTCAGGTATTAACAATATTTCTTTGGAATGTCAAATATGGAATTATCGTTAATTAGTACCATTTCTCATAAAGAGGAAAAAGGATTTTTGGACTTTAAACTGCATTTTAGCTTTGATATATTACAAGGGATTATTTCCAGTTATATAAACTGTAGGAGCTGCTGCTTTCAACACTTAGATTGTTCATTTATGAGCATGTAACCTTATTTCTTTAAGTCAGACAATAAAGAATAATTTTGTCGAATGACTTGAAATGTTCTCAGTGGTCATCTTTATAAGCATGGAATTAGTTGTCTTCATTTGGGCCCATTGAAGAAAACTTATTTTCGTCACCTCTCCAAACCTTACTCTCCAACAGATTAAAACAATGATTAGGCTACATGGCACCCAACTTCCTCAAGTGAACTTTATCAGCCTTTGCACCCCGTTCTCTATTACCAATAACTGTGGAAATGGCAGATCAAGCCCTGGCCTCCATTTCTCAGCCCATCCACACGTTCCTATTAGAATTCCCATTGATTGGAGGAAAATGACATTAGTACTTTAATTAAACTCTTTCCATACAGAAGCAAGAGAGTAATGATCCCCCTTCAGACAAATGAAAGAGGAGTGTGAATACAAAACTCATCTCTTATTGTTGCCGTTAACAAGAAATTGCCACAACAACGTCACTTATTGACAACTCCTGCCACAGAGATTCTTCAAAGTAGATTTGCAATGAATGGGGTTTTGTAAATTAGGTTTTGGCTATGAAGCTGTCATTTAACCCTTAGATAGTGGGTCATAAAAGACATGGCTCTTTTCTTTATCAATATTCTTAAGATTTATTTTTTAAAGCATGTCATTGTTCACATATTTCTAGAAATATTTATTTATCTCTTTTACTTGTTCAGAAAATAAATGATGAGAAGCCTGGCTAGAGGAAGGTCGTAGGAGGCAGACTCAGACATTTAAATGAGTAAAAAAGAGACTTATTTTGTCAAGCATAACAAAAGTGTCTCAAAAAAAAATTAATTAACAAGTTTAACTCAGGATAACTCAAACTAAGGCATGATCACATGTACACAACTACACTTGTATCCACTCATTTCTAAATGCAAGTGAAAATGTAACACAATGCTAAACATGGACAAAACCTGGGGTAATATTTGAAAGCAATGCTACATTTACTGGCCAAACAAACAAATGACAAGTATGGAAGGGAACACACATTGTAATGGGGACAAATGGTGTGGTCTTTGTTTGTTTTTTTGTTTTAATCATTATTCCAGCTTTACATAATTGGGTCCAAAATGTAGCTGTATGTAATTTTTATGGAAGTTCATGGGCACCTTTGACTTTTATAGCAGGAAAAGCACAGACGTAAATAAATAACACTAACCATGTTAGTGACTGAGTATGCACAATACTGGAGCGCTCAAACTGGCTGACCTAAATGGAACACAGCCATCACTGATGTTATTAATTTCAACTGTGCCAGTCATGAAAAGGGTATTTTGCAGTCATAGTAGCTCATATTAGACTTTATAGCTAACTAACATTACTGTGCAGTAGTTCTGTGGATGTAATGACACGCCTAAGTAGCTTTGTAGTCATGAGCTCAGTAGGTATGTACAGTAATACTAGACAGATGACATAGATTGATGATATATATTAATGAACGATTAATATATGCCATACTGTTCACAATATGCATGTATCTATATGTAGTGTTGACATGGCTGCTAGATACACAGCTGGAATGATTTTAGAGACAGTGGGATGATTGATGGGTATGGATATGTTGTCAAATCTAATGAAAATGGGTCAGATTATCACTAAGTTACCACAATGTTGGAGGTTGCTTCCAAGCGATGAACCCAGTTTTTTTGGAAGAAATGGGATCAGTTGCAGGAGAGAAACAGGGTCAAGTGAGAAGAAAGTTATATCTGCAGTAAAGTAAAAGTGAACATTAGTGTAAAATGCAATGATCATAATCAAATGTGAATGTTTCTTACTCTTTTTTATAACATCATATTCAAACAGCATATTTTTATTAAAAATCATGCAAAGTTAGGAAAGATGAAGCATATATTTACAGCATTATTAACAAAAACAATTACCGGCGCGCAGGTGGTCGAGTGGTTAGGGCGCATGCCATATACGCAGCCGACCCCGGTTCGAATCCCGATCGGAGGTCCTTTGCTGCATGTCACCCCCCTCTCTCTCCCATGTTTCCTGTCAATCTACTGATTAATAAAGGCGTCTATGCCAACAAAACCTTTAAAAAAAAAACAATTACCTGTAATTAAGAATGCTCGATATTGACCTTTCTGCCGATATCCGATATTCCGATATTGTCCAACTCTTCATTTCCGATACCGATATCACCCGATACCAATATATGCAGGCTTTTTACACCAAAACTGATAGGTAACAACATAACATATCTCCTATTGTGGAATTAACATATTATGCCTAATTTTATTGTGATGCCCCACTGGATGTATACATAAATACAACATGGCTTTCCACTGTCTGTGCAAAATAAGAGAACAACTTCAACTTAAGTTATGGAAAAAAGTGCCAATATGGCACTGCCATATTTATAATGCTGCTTTGCAGTCATTGCAAATTGCAAATTTACTATCCGTAAGACACATCTGGAAATAGTTCCAAACCATCAGCCCCGTTTCTGGAGGCGGGACCTTTACAGGAAGTAATGTCACTCGGTCCTCTCAGCTGTTGTGTATCCATAGGACCATAGACTGTATAAAAGAAATGGACGTAACATCCGTGATGTCACCCATTGGTTTGTGGACTGCTGCTCAGAAGCCAATAGTTTCGAATCTGGGCAGCGCCATCTTGAAAATTTACCCAACGCACACTGACGGTGACGTGACTGAGGCCACTCGCCGAAAACATAACAGAGAATATGACAACGAGAAGGTAAACCTTGTTTCTGGTTTGTGTGTTCGTGTTCGTGTACATAGCGGTGGGCGCTATGAACTTTTTAGCCACGGTTAGCAACCCACGGGGCTAGTGTGTTGTTAGTAAGCTCGGAAATGCTGAAGTCTACAGAACAAACATCGGTATCGATACTTCCCGAATATTACATTTTTAAGTAAATATCCCTACCTGTAATATGGTTTTTGACTCACTTACAAACAAGTCTGGGTTCCAATCACCTATGCATCTACAGGTTAAGACACCTGAGTAAACTGTAGATAATGGCGCACTAGAAAAAAGTTTTCAGGAATAAGTTACCAAACACACTAAGAATTATCTTTCACAAAAAAATATTAGATTATTTGTTTCCTCCAAAAGAGCTTATCTTTATATATAACTAGCTCTGCTTACTGGGGTGTATGCCATAGATTCAGGTCATGATGATTTATGCCAGCCTAAAAAGGCTTGTAAACTCCACTCCTGAATATAAAAAGGTAGGAAAACTGAGTTTCACTAAGTTTATCCTCAAACACATCTATAGCAGAAATAAAAGTAAGCCTACGGGAGATAACAAGGATAATAAATGAATCTGTTTGAAATCTATCTGCTTCTTATCAACATCATGGGAAAAGCAGTACTTACATTCAGACTCCAGATGGGGAAGGTTCTGGTGTGAGTCATTATATATATATATATCAGGGTAATCATATTGTTTTACAGTGTATGCAGCCAGCTCTCATATAAGTAACTGGTCATACTCAGGTGATATCAGCTAACACAGCCCAAGCAGCTGTATAGGAGAACATGTACATGGTTAGTGTGTTCATGGCCACATTTGTTATCTCTGTTTTTAGATTGTATGTGTTTGTGCATGCACAGTGTGTGAGTGTGTTTGTGTGTGTGTGTTTTTCCAAGGGCCCAAGAGATCACAGAGGAGGCAAGGACTGAGAGAGAGAGCAGGTCCCCAGCCCACAGAGGTAAAAATTCATTTCTTGAGAGCTATATATCAACGGGCATTTGTTTAATGAGCGCCAGAGTGGAAAGATGTATAGAACATGTCAGGCGTCCACTTGCAATGCGTTGTGGGTAGCAGATAGCATCACAGAGTGTGACCGCTCACTCTGTCTCCCTGCTCGCCTCTTTTATCTCCAACCTCCCTCTCCCCATTATAAATGAGAGACAGAAGGGAACAAGAGGTAAAAAATAATGGAGAAGAAAGGAGGAGGAGAGGAGAGGGAGAGAGAGGGAAAACACACACACACACACACAAAAACAAAGTCAAAATGTCTACACACATTTGCAGAAACACACACTGTAGCGTATACAAGCATGATGCAAAACAAGATAGAACAGCAGCAAAAAAAGAAAAAAGAAAAAAAGGGTGTCAGGTGTGTGATATCTACATGAACGCTACAATAGAGGCGGAAAAGAATTTGAAGTTTTGGAGGGAACACATTTGGCAATCTGTCTTAGCCAGGTATCAGCAGCTGATCTGCATTCATTTGTTTTTTATCAGTCAGATCTCAGCATGAGACACACACACACACACACACACACAGAGACACAGACACATCGGCATGCTCCCTGGCATGCCTAACTAACCTGTATTTCCCCTCCTGGCAGATCCCCCTGCCTTTGTTAAGATATGTAAATGGGATGCATGGGGAGGACGTGTGGGTAATTAATTGTAACTGGGGGGATAATGTTGCGCTGTCAGAGATGTCTCTGGTTTGTGTAACATTTTTTAAGAGTAATGTGGTTAAACTGGGAGTGTATGTTAGCGCTCAGTCTTAATTGTGCCGTGCTGGGAATGCTAAATCTCAGCTAGCTTGCTCCCTCCCCTCCCTCCCCGGTTCTTTGTCTGTGTCTGTGTCTGTGTCAGGAGTCCTCTGCTCTGAGAGCGAGAAATATATTATCCCAACTTAGTGTGCAAACAACTGGAGTTCTTTGCGAGCTGTTGAGAAATAATGGTTCCAATTCAGGGAGAAAAAAAAAAGTTCAGTGGGAAAATTTCAATGTAGTGCCGTAACAGAACAAAATCCCATTCACAACAGCTGAGACGATTTAGATCGACCCCAATGCTGCATGAGTTAATGAAGGTGTTGAATGAACAAGTTTAAATGTTAGAGTCGCTCTGTTTGTACGAATGAAAGCTGAGACTATAGATGTGTATGATGTCACTCCAATGTCACTGCAGTCATAAAAGTTATTGGTGGAAAGTTACTAAGTAAATTAACTAAATTACAGCACTTTAATGTTTGAACATTTATATTTAATGCTAATTTATTCTAATTAACTGATTCTAAGGCATGTTGTATTTAGATTCTACTTGAAAAAAAAACAACAAAAACTTGGAAATGCATTGTAATAAATTAAACTATCCAATAGTTCATTCGGCAGTTAAAATGAGCTCCACTTTTACCAGCTACATTAAAATATAGCCTACATGTTAATTTATCAATGTTAACAATCCAGTAATTTACTCTAAACACTCTAAACTCAACTTCTGATGCTGATGTACAGTACCAGTCAAACGTTTGGACACACTTTCTCATTAAAGCAAATGGGAAGGTGTGTCCAAATGTTTGACTGGTACTGTATATATTAGTAGCTAATAGTACGATTTACCTACTATACTTAAGCTGCACGAGGGCAGTGGACAAGGTTTAGACAGCATTATGTCACTATATAACGTGAAATATTATCACCTTACAAAGCTATTGGAAACATGTAAGCAAGCTAGTAGTTCCAACAACTCAATGCAAGTCCAATATTCAGTCTCTTTTTATCTCTGTTTTTGGTCTCCTCCACCTCCTGAGAGAAGTATTTGGCTCTGTAGCTGCTAAACGTTCTATGTTCACCAGTTAAATGCTAGCTTTGTTTCTCTTCCTTTTGTTGACAGGCGCTAGTGTACTGTGAGGTTTAGCAGGGCTTTAATAAAGTTAAAGTTGCGAGGTTGTAACATCACAACAAAGAGCTGAAAGAGGTTGAAACACTGCAGATTTGGGTGATAATTCTCTCTGGGTTCATCATTATGAAAGATATATTTAACATTAAACATGTGATTCATTGTTAATATAGAAACACAGATTAGTGCAGCTTTAATTAAAATTTTAAACGCAGGACTGTATGTTTCAGCTTTTTTCACACTATGGTATAAATGCTCTTCTTAAAGGATCAAAGTGTAAAATTCACACATTGAGCTAATTGGAAGAGAGCTGTGATACTGGCTGAACTGTCCTTAAACAAGTAAATATACAATAATATCTTCCAGCTCACGGGACTAGTTGATCCTGTCCTTTGACCTCCTTGTGGAGAAAAATACGAAAAGCAAAAATAGATATAAAGCAATTACTTAAAATCCATGTCCATGAACTAAAAGCAGGTGGCTGGCAATGAGATTAAGCCTGCATGTACAGCAGAAAACACTTGTAAACAATGATTGGGTGAGACAAGCTTTCCCTTCTCATGCCACTTTACCATGAACAGTGGCACTTTCTACAGGGTGCTCCATCCAAGTCCTGTTGGTCACAACATGCTATCTCTCTCACTCTCCATCTGTCTTTTGCTCTCTCTCTCTCTCACACACACACACACACACACATACATCAGTACACACCATCAGCTAAAGCATGTTAACACCAGGGACTCTACCAGAGTGTGAAAGCACATCAGGGTATGTATATGAAGGCTGTGTGTGAAGGAGGAAATGACAGTGTATTCTTCACACACACACACACACACACACACACACACACACACACACACACACACACACACAATGTACACACACAAACATTGTTTAGACAGTATTACATTGGTGCTAAGAGCGTATTCAGGTTCCTATTCCTTGAAATTGAACATTAGAGTGGAGGTTGTCCTCAGCACCCCTGTACCTGACACCACACTGCGTTTGGGACATGCCACGAAGTGAAGCTGTTTTTGAAAAGCATGAAAAGCCTGAGTAGTGGGAACATTGTGGTGGTGGGACATTTTATTCACATGTCACTCTCACTTTTGATTAAGTGTTGCTTGCGTTTAGTTTTGTATTATAAGTCATTTCATTAACCCAACCCTTTCCAAACTTTGTCAGAGGAAGTTCTATTTCTAAATCCAGACTCAAAATGATCTAAAAACATGAAGTTGTTCATAGCAGGAAGTCCTGGAAGACGCATTGAATTTAAAATAAATCATACAAACTAGTCTCCAAACAACATTGGCAAGAGAGTGCCTGCATTATACTCACACATCAGCTGTAATGCAGAATAATAATGTAACACTGTCTAATGTACATATAATAAAAAATACTGTCCTGTACTCTCAATTTAGGCCAATCAGAAGAAATAGATACGCTCAAGGAGGATTGATGGAACAGGACAACGGTTTGAAAGAGAGTAATAACAAAAATAGCTTCATTTGGCAACAGTGCCACCTTTAAGTGCAAACAAAATATTTCAAATATGAATGATGAAATATGGGCCCAAAATAATAAATAAAACAGTAAAGAAAATTCAAAAGAGTCCAAAGAAAAAAAGTCCAAAAGGGAAGTCAAGTCTGGATTAAGTCACTATTCACAGTTTGTCCTTCTTCAGTGTGTTTGTGTAATTGTTCATCTACCCGGGTAGTGTGATTTGATGTTTTATGTCTTACCTGTATGAAGAGATGTTATTTTCAATGCACAGTGAAGCGCCCGCTGACGTCACACCCTCCACGATCCACTGGTCTAGGCTCTGGCTCGCCACCAGAATCCACTCATACAAAAAAACAACAACCTGCATAAAGCAGTAGTAGTAGCATCTTGTTTAAATAAAATTGTATTCATCTCGTTAATCTCTCTTCTTCAGGTATTTATCTTTTTATCTATTTATCTTAACTGTACAGTATTAACTCTCTTTTTATCTTAAATCAATGAATATGAATTATTCAATGACAAAGTATCATATAGGCTGCAGCTGCACAATAACAGCCAAACAATTATGTATATGAATTTTAAATGGTTTTAACTCATCACAGCTTAATGCACACAAATTATGAAATGAATGACTTTCAATAATGTTTTTATTCAAGAAAATGAAATGAATCATCTTCTGTAAACTCAATTGCACACAGCTGTGTGTGTTTTAACTCAACAACTAGCTCAAACGAGTTTAAACCAGCTTCCTTAGCTGTATAGCATATGCTAGCACAATCAACACAAATATAATTTTCCCCCCACAGAAATACACAATAAAATGCATTTTCAACCGCAACACACATGTTTATCTGTCTCCGGTTGTTTTTTAAACACTATCACAGAAACATAACTATACACAGTGGAGACATGTTCAATAAAATAAGCAAATAATCAGCTCACTAGCATGCTACTCTAATCGTTCATAGCATTTACTCACCGGAGTTTTCACTCGGCAAAATCAATATCCACATATACCCCTTTTCCACCGAGCTGGAGCTGGTGCTGGTGCTGGTTCGGAGCCAGAGCCTGACTAAGCACCGGTTCTTTGCTTTTCCGCCGCCAAAGCCCCAGCCCTGAGCCTCAGAACGGGAGCCAGAGCAAGCACCAACTCTTTTTTTTAAGTATATTTTTTGGGGCTTTTTGCCTTTAATAATGAGAGACAGGAAATGGGAGGCAAAGAGGGGGGCACTGAGACACAGGATAGGGCTGCTCGGCGCGGGACTCTACCCATTGAGCTAAACACCTCACCAGCACCAACTCTTTGCGGGTCTAAAGCAAGAACCGATTACGTCAGCGGACTGGGGGCGGGGCTAACGTTGCTAACGCCTTGCGCCATGTTGCTGCCTCTCACTGGTGAATCATGGAAGTGCTTCAAAGGCGCACGCTGGCTACGTTATACAGTGACATAATCGCGTGGCTCCTTGCCGGTGGAAAAGCAACAGGTTCGCAAGATGGGCTTGGATTAGCGCCAATTGGGCACTGGCTCTAGCACTAGCTCCAAACCAGCACTAGCCCCAGCTCGGTGGAAAAGGGGTAACGGTCAGGTTTGGCACGACAAACCTCTTCCTTGTGTGGAAGTCCTCCAAACGGATAACTCGAACAAAATAGCAATTTTAACAACTTAAAGGCAGTTTTCACTCACTAGTCTCTCTTGTGGTGCTCTGGTCTGCATCAGTGCATGACAAAAAGACCAAGAACAGGGAAAAATAAGGAAACTAAGAGGTGCTGTCAGCGTCCTTGTGAGATGAATGCGCACCCTGCTGGTGAAACTAAGCAATTACATCTGAAATCTACTAGGCTGTATAGCTCTACACATTGTAAAGCTGTAAAAATTGGGATTACACTGTGTGTGTGTAACTAATGGGCATTACATCAATATAGCTAATACTGGAGTGTATACTTGTGACCTTTTGTGAACTGTTCTGTTATTTATTGATGTACACCAACAATATGAAAAAAGGAATGGAAATCCCTCTCTTTCCTCTGTCTGTAAAGCAATAAAACATTTGTGATCATTCAACCTGCACATACGTAACACAATCTGCCCAATCAAATGTGTTTGGATGATCAGCTAAGCGTCATGCAACGCCACACTTCACAGTTTACTTGTGTGTTTTACTGTAACTTTGGTTTGAGAAGTAGGGGAGGGTGGATACAACATACATATAACCTACCTACACTCAGTGCTGCTTCTCCCTGTCTCACCCAGTCTTTCTTCCATAGACACCTCCACCTCATCTACTCTCTGATATGTAAGCAGAATCAAGTTATCCTATTGAGCCTATGATGTGTGAGTCTAATGTCAAAGTAAACTGTTTCATACATTATTGACAGATACTTGCTACAGTTCGTCAAATCGCTTTTTCCCCCTTTTGAAATATGTGTGTATGTATCTGTGATTGTATCGATGTTGGCTCAGTCAACCTTAGCCTAGCTTCAACAGAGAGGATAGGGGACGGGGAGCTTGAGTGAGTGCTGTTTCCATTTTTTTTTTTTTTTTTTGCTGTTTAGTCAGGAAGCTTGCTACTTTGTTGAAGTAAGAAATTGTCCTAACACTGATGTAGGGGCAACCATTCCTTGTTTGCAGTTTGATTGAATGCTACACAAGTAGTAGCTTTCCAGAGGCTTGTGTTTGACTAATAATGTAACAGAAACTATTAGGTTGAGAAAAGAGACTTGGGCAAGATCTATGACCCAAGACCCAAAATTCATTATATAGTCATTATGAATGTCAAGTTCTTTCTGCTGTCGAATAATGCCATTAGTTTGTGTCAATTAAACACTAAAAAGTATATCATTTTATCTGGGTTCACAAAAATGTTCTCAAAAATGTCCACTACACCGTTGGTACCCATTTAGATGAGAAAGACCCTCTGCACTGTCTGGCTAAACTCGTCATATGGAGTCATGTTTAAGAATGGGGTGGGACTTCATAATCCTTAAATGCTCTTGCTTCTTATAATTAGTTTCTCCTCGAATCAAATCATTCATCACACCTGTCCTCCAATCGTAGGGACAGATCCCAGCAGGGAGACGGAGTTACACAACGAACACTAAGAGGGTTCGTTTAGCTCGCTTGTCTGTCAAAAACTGCCATGTGGAAGGACTCCTCTACTCCTGTCATCTCTATCTCCCCTCTCTGCCTTCTCAGTTTCATCTGTTTTGATGTGTCCAGTCCAGACCTTTTAGTACATTTTCAAAGTGCCACGGCTTGTCGTGTCAAGCTCACGCCTACTTCCTGTGCCCACGTTGTCACTCGGTCTCAGTCGGTGCCTCAACTTCCTTGATGTTCTTCTCCGTCACCCCCATCTTCCTCCGCTGCCACTTTGACTCATTTAACGTCCCCTGTAGACTGTGGCAATGAGGGGTGATAGAACATAAGGTGACAGGATGGAGCAGTGTGTGTGTGTGTGTGTGTGTGTGTGTGTGTGTGTGTGTGGACGGTGCTAACTTACTAAGTAGTGGCCATTCAACCAATGTGCGGTGTGGTGGCCTGAGCGCAGCAGGAGCTGTCCTCAGTGTGACTCGTCTTCTTTCATTCTTTCATCTGCGAGCATCCTTCATCTCGGGGGACAGCTGGGAGAAAGATGAAAGAGACAGGCTGAAAAAAAGGCTGGGAGGGGGGTGTTTGGGAGGGGCAGGGGGACTTTACAGAGTTAAGAAAGTGAACTAACAGGATACGAGGCCGCCCTCCGATAGATGTAGTGAAGCAGATATACTGTGCGTAGTAACAAATTCATATGTATGCTTATATACCCTGCTGCTGGTGTTAATGAATCACTGTGGCTACGTTTTATGAATGTGTGGATGTAGAGGTAAATTCCTGTTGATTAAAATGCAGATCTCATGTGATTTCTATGGGTTTCATCAAAGTATTTACTCAGATCTGTGAAAACGGAGACATTTTTGCTACAGCAAAGTTGGTGAGGGCAACAAGCCAACATGTAAAACTGGAAGTAAGGACACCCAAAATATATGCAGTAGTCCCACTTTACACAACTGTCTGCACACAACTACGATTTAAGTCAAATCTGAATCACAAAGCTCCTTATTGCTAAATTTCTTTTAATGTTTCATTAATTAGATGAGATCAGTGTTTAAGATCAAAGTAATTAACCCAAATTATCTTTTAACACATTCAATTGGCAGGACATATGAAATTTGAATTAACTATGGGGTAATATGTGGACAAGATGGTGTTGATAAAGTATTAACTTGAAACTTAAGGGCCTTTCACCTAGACCGTGTCTCAAATATGAACAACATTAATATTCAGTGTAGTCTTTACATCTACAGTTTCCCAGCCTATTTAAACATGACTAAAGGTGTTTTCAAACCTGTAGTTCATTTGCTCTGTTCTGACTCAGTGGATGAATTAGTTAACTTCTTGCATTTTTCAGTTAGTTTGGTTTCTTTTCACACAGTAATAGAGAAAAGTCCAAGTGAACCAAAATAAATCACTACAAACCACATGAGAATGTTAGTCTTCCTTTTGGTTGGAGGTGGGAGCAAGAACATCGACACAGGAAGAAGATCCTGAAGAAGGTTCTGTGGCCAAATACAACATTCTTTGTTGCACTAGTCCAGGTCAGACCTCAATTAATTCTATTAAATTCTCTAATTCGCAACACAGTATGTAAAGCACACCTGGCTATGGAAGCTGTTTATCTCACACTCAAAGAGTATGCCTAGAAGTTGGGTAAGATTGAGGTTAGATTATGTTTCAACCACAAATTATCCACTCCAGTGTTCCTTTTGGATGGAAGCCACTTCCTCTTGGTAAGGAAAATAGTACTTTGTATGGTTGCACCTGTCTATGATTACTGTGTCCACACATGTCAAATGATGAATGAAATTAAATCACACCGAGGTGTAAAAGGAGCCAGAGTTTAATTGAACTGGACTTAAATGTGCAGGTCTGGCAGCACCCTAAGAGTCTACAGTCATGCACATAGCTCTGTGAGGCTGCACACAAATTATGTTCATATACAACTAAATTGCATTCTGAATTATGTGGTGTTGACAAATATAATCACCTAGAATATGTTTTCAGGTAACGTTTTGTCAAATAAATGAAGCGCTACATTCATATATTGCTCTATATTCCCAGGTAAGAGTTGGGAGTGGATGGAGAGTGTACAAGATACAGGACTTGGGTTTGCATCCTGCCTGCTGCATGTGGTTAGACAAGAAAAGCACTGTGGTTAAAGTAAGTAAAAGATGGTGGTGTTAAACATGTTGTGCTTCAGGTCACTACAGACTATTTTCTATCTAAATGTAACCATAAAATGTTTAATATCGCTGTAGTTTCTAGTAGCACATACTGCACTGCAGGTTGGATGTATTGGTTAGAGGCTCCATGAAAATGAAGTGAGAGCGTCTGTACGGTGACATATTTTTCAGTGAAACTAAATATTTGAACAAGAGGGGATTTAAATCTTCCATTAAATCCTTTACATTTGATTGGACTACTAAAAAGTGGGCGGGCTGAGAGTCAAGTGCAAAACAGAGCTGCAGAGGACTGTTGGCTCCACCTTCACCCAAGCAGCATCGTGTCAGCTGTAGAGTCACATAACAGAAATGTCGTTATCAATAAAAAGCAACACATTGCAAATTCATTGCCAACACACATGCATTGTTGTGGACTTATAATAGTCTTTTAGTCTTTGGGTTGTCAATTCCTGGTCATCCAGTCCTTATGTTGATGTATCCTTGGGCAACTAACCCCAAGCTGCTCCTGTTGACTGTGCCATGAGTGTATGAATGTGTGTGTGAATGTTCATTCCCTTCTGATGAGCATGTTGGCACCCTGCGTGGCAACTCCTGCCATCAGTGTATGAATGTGTATGTGAATGGGTGAGCACTTTGAGTGGTCAAAAGACTAGAAAAGCGCTATAAAAGTACAGTCTGTTTACCATTTAACTCAATAATAAAGGCAATAGTTGCATATATTGTGATTAAACAAACTTTACAATGAGCATCAGGGTCCCAAAACTGGCGAGGGTGTGAAAAATACCCCTCAGATAAGTGAGAAAAAGCACTCCCTTTGCTTTAGTCTCAGCCATGTTTGAAGATTAGGATGTATTTGGTCTCACTTTCTGTAGTCCTGACTGCTTTTATTTGCTTACTGAAATAACATTTGCTCGCGGCAAGTTGCAGTTTCATTTAACAAGAATAACCCCCCCATACCCCATAAAGACCCTTCACTGAGACTGTTTCCTTGGATTCATGCCGGCAGCCGTACAGTCCCAGTCTAGATCAGCCAGGCCCATATATCTCCCTGTGTATTTACAACGCTTTCTGCATCACTCTCTCTGTCCCTGCCCAGGTAGCTGTTTTCCACCAAATGAACAATCTTTATAGACGTGCAGCCGCCATAACAGGCCTGATTTCCAGCACCGGCGTGGGTCGTGTAAGTCTCTGGGAATTGTCAAGCTTCCCGCACGACAAATCAGGCCTAACATATGATGTTTGGGGTGCAATTTTTATTCCTGTTTGACTGGCCAACTACCCGGAGGTAATGGGATGTTGGAGGCGGAAAAGGAAAGCCGCTGGTGGGAAATGTATTCGCACTGCTTGTGTGCGTGCGCGTGTGTGTGTGTGTGTTTGTGCGAAGCCTGATTGATCGATGCAGCGTCTGCTCTCCATTTATATCCCGCTTATTCGGAATTGGTTAAGTTTAGAAAAAATCCAGTAAAAAAAAAAAAAAAAAGGAAAAACAGAGAGAGGAAGAGAGCATGAGAGGAAGAGATATGGTGGCAGATTACAGTGAGGCGAGCTCGTACATCTAAGCTGGGGCCAGGGCGTCCGTGATGGAGGGGCTGTGAATTGTCTGTGAACATTAAGTTATCTAAATGAAAATCAATAGTGTGTGTGCCAGTGTCTTACTATTGAGGAGTGTCCAAGGATGGCGGCCAGCAAAGCAGAGACATGGGTAAGGAGGTGTGTATGTGTGTGTGTTTGGCATTAAGGGCATAATCTAACACTTGAGGGGCGGGTCATTGGTTTCTATGAGGAATGGGGACCGTATGGATGTCTGTGCACTAGTGGACCTCAAGGGAGTGCATGTGTGTGTACAATATCTGTGTGCATACATGCAGGAATTTGTATATCTTGAATAGAAGCCCCATCTCAGTTCCTCTCGCATACCGGCCACTGGAGAAATCTTTTGCTGGTCATAGTTGAACACCCACTCACCTGTCAGCATCTGCAGGATTCAGGATCATTTCATCCCACTGGCAATTAGCCCCAACACTGGCTGGTGTAACGAGTGTCACCATGCCACTTGAGCACATTGCCCCAAGGAGCGGCTGAAGCATCATCAGGTGCTGCTTTGTGCTTCTTTTTTTCCCTCTCACTGAATGAGCCTTGGGGTGTCTAGAGATCCTCTGGTTTAAGAGGAGAGCATTGAAGCATTATAATCTGGCATGGCCCGGTCACTTGAAAATTCAAGGATCCAACATAACCCAAATTCTACATCGTCTATGTCCACCTGCCTTTGTTTTTAGGGCCTAAATTCACTTCTATGGATTTTAGCTCCATGCAAATTTGTGTTGCAATGCAATAAATCACCATCACTGGGCTTGTATAGTTAAATTATAAAGTTAACATTTTGGGAAGTGCTTTCTTTTTAAGAGTAAATAGGAGATTGATATTGATCTCATGTCTTAGTGTTAAGAACAGTGCTTGTAGCTTAGTCAGGCATAAAGACTGGAGACAGGAGAAAATTGTTAGTTTGGCTTTGTTTGAAGAGGAAGGAGGTGCCTACCAACAACTCAAAATCTCACTTATTATAATGTTGTGCCTCATATCTTTCATCAGAAGTGTAAAAATGAAAATGTGTGGTTTCAAGGGGAATTCTGAACAAATCCCTCAAACACTTCTAAGCTGTGTGGGTTTCTAAATTCAGTAGGTGAGCAGAGATTTTAGTAAAGGTCTCTGTTCTCTTGTTTGGTCTCAGATTCTTTGCCAGACAGACATAATGTGTAATTTTGCATCTCTAATTTGTGTCAAACACACCAAATGAACTACCAATTATCAAGTTAGCCTCAATAAGTGCATGAAACACAATGGAATGACACCTAATTTGAGTTTGGAGGTAAATTTGAACTATATGCGTAGATAACTGCTAATATAAAAGACTTGGTGCCACTTTTAAGAATAATTTCACTTCTGTGCCTTTATTTCTCTGAGTTGTTCTAATTTGAAGCATCTAGAATTGTTTGGTCTTCCTACAAGATATATAAAAATAATAATAATTCAAGGTTACATACTTGTAAAGGTGGATGAAAAGTTCTTAAAATATTGTTGTTTCTACTAAATGACTTAATTTATTAGTGGAAATATTCACAAATGAAATATTATTTTGTTAAATGAGTGGATAAATGAAATGAAGCTTTTGACAGCTGATTATGCTCTACAATTACCTTTTTATAATATGTTGGTCTGAAATGAGTGACATATAATTATATGCCAAAATGTCATCAAGGATTCTTTTTTTTTAAGTAAATTGAAGTTTTTGTAGTTTGTCAATCGTACCACATAGTAGTGTACATAGAAGAATTATTAGTGCAGCTGTAGATGTGTTCACATATCCACCTACAGATGGCCTTTGAGGAAGACATAGTTGGAGAGAGGCGACCAGCGAGGTGGGAAAGTGGGAGTAGACAGAGTAAAACAGTGTATTAGGGAGGTAGACGTTCTAATGTTAGCCTCCCTATTCTCATTCCCCTGCTTTCCCTGCTTTAGTACCGCTGCTGCTGCTGCTGCTGTGAACAGAGAGAGTGAGAGAGGGAGGGAGAGAAAGGAAATTTCTCCATTGCAGAGGCAGTCAGGCAGAGGACAGGAGAGAGGGAGAATAAATCAGCCCCAGTCTGGTCTCTGGTGACCACCCGCGGCAAGGGAATAGTGCAGAAAGACAGAGCGAGAGAAAGGAGGGGGGTGGAGAGTGTCAGCGAGGGCTTGGACTACAGAGGAATAATGTCCTTTTACTGTATGTCCCTCTCCACCAAGCCCCAGTGTGCTGTCTAAATCTGCCTTCACTCATTTAATGTCACACAATCCCACCCCTTCAATGAACCCAGCCATGTCCACACACTCAAACACACCCACACACACCTCCACCTCCTCTGACGAATTAGAATTGCCCTGACTCCATCGCCCAGCAAAACAGTGTCTGATTTGGCAAATGGTCAAAGTGGCCATTATCTGGCAACAGAGTGGCCATATCGAGATGAGCCTGAGGAGGGGGATGAGGGAAAGAGGAGAAGGACAAAGGGGGAAAGTAGGGGACGAGCGACAAATTACCCCACGCGGAACTTAGGAAGCGCACAAACTAACCAGAGGAAAGAGCTCCTTATTATGAGAGCCAATCATAAGATGCCATGTCGTTGAAGAGAGGAATATTTTACGATGTGTTCAAGAACTCTACAAATACTCTAAAGACATTTCTGAGCTCATTATTGCAGCATGAATCAAGTCAAATAAAAACACAACCTATATAATTGTGCATTTGTGAGTGTGTATTAAGTGTGAGTGTGTTTGCATGCATTTACATTTACATATATATATATACATATGTGTACTGCATCAGCGTAGTGATGCAATCCATGCCATACAGTTACAGTGTTAAGTAGATGTGAAAAAGTTGCAAAGAAAAAAATGGAAGCGTTATCATTTTCATGAAATAAAAAACGCATATACAGCATTTGTTGCAAAAAAAAAAAGAAAGAAA